>NW_015168157.1:123171-128414 GCF_001447785.1 Gekko japonicus | reverse complement strand
TGTTTAATGTACTGGAAACATACAGGATTCCCTCCCATTCCTAGAATGGCCTGAGGGGATAAATCCTGTACAAATGTTATTACATTAACTAATATATTTTGTACATATGATATGCTGTTACCCGCCCTGAGCCCGGTTCTGGAAAGGGCAGGCTATAAATGTGAAGAAAGAAAGAAATCAGCACTACAATGGCCTTGTACTGGTGGGTCCAACATGGGATAAATGTCCCATCTGTCCGCAACTCCAAAGTAGCCCATCCTTTTCAACCCGCCCCGTCCACAAAGACCCTTGGCTTGACTCCCTCATTCTTCGCACTGCTATGGCCAAGCAGGTGTCCCTGCATTTGCTGACATTCATCCCAGCCCTTCCCTTCCCTTCCACCCCTGCTCATGGCTTTCAAGTGCCTCCAAAGCCCAGGATGAGGTCAGACATGAATCCCCAGCTGTCTCTCACTTTGTGCTGGGGTGGGCAGTCGCCAGAGTAAAAGGTACGGTTACCAAGGGCGACAGCTTTTGGAGACGCCTGCTATTCAACATGCTTAAAGATTCAATTCTCCAACCGGGGATACGGTAATCGCTATTTCTGAGCCAAAAGTAACAGAGCGCATTAAGCGAACAATGCTAATTAACGAGCAACCCCCCCCCCAAGAGCTCTCTTGAAACATAAACCGGGGATCTTTTCAACCGTGCACCATTAGAGACAGGCAGGGCAGCTCCTCCTCCTCCTCCCCTTCCTTTGTTCGAGGCTCACCTGCCACTTCAAATCTCGATCCAGAAATGAAACCTCCTGAGGACCTTATGCAATCATCCTCTCTCCCAGCTTGGTGCCTCCTCCCACAAAACTCCCGGCAGCTGGCCTGCAAGATGGAACTGGTTTTGCCGTTAGGAACCAAGTAAGCGGAAAACAAAACTGTCAACGGAACCTGAGGACCGGCCTCCCAGGCTTCCGTTGGAAACGCAGAGTTGACTGCACAATCCTGAAGCAGTGGGTCAGGTTTTTAAGATAATCAACATGCAGTGCAAAGTTCTTTAATTTTGAAAGAAAAATGTTTTTAAAAATCCTGCCTGAAAGCAAGAGAAAGGGGTTTTTTCCCTGAATCGCTAATCAAATACAGCTAGTTAAAGCCTGTGAAATTCCATGAGGAAGTATTTTAAGGAGGGGCAGGCTCTCCCCTCCCAAGGGATCCGACCCCTTGCCTGCCCTCTGAACCAACAATGCCTCACTCTTTCAGTCCCCCCCTCCAGTCAGGAGTGGAGGAGAAACTCACACTCCCTCCTCACATAACAAATGAGTTACCTGCCTTCTCTTTCTTTGGCCGGACCAGACTATGGCGAAGATATTCAGAAATTCGATCATTCTCAGAAGTCTTTCAACAGACTACTTTCTAATTCATGCATCATCACAACAACCTGTGTCTTCACATTTGCCATCAGTGGCTTTAGCCACGGTGTTGCCAAACTATGGCCAAATCACACATGCTCCTTTAAGGAGGATGCATGTATTTAAACTGGGCTACCACAGAGAAAGCCCAACAAAAGTAGAAGAAGAAAAGACTACCCAAAGGAGTCTCAGAATGGCTTACAATCTCCTTTCCCTTCCCCTCCCCACAACAGACACCCTGTGAGGTAGGTGGGGCTGAGAGAGCTCTCTCGAGAACTGCCCTTGAGAGAACAGCTCTGACAGAACTACGGCTTGCCCAAGGTCACCCAGCAGGTGCAAGTGGAGGAGGAGTGGGGAATCAAACCTGGTTCTCCCAGATAAGAGTCCGCGCACTTAACCACTACACCAAACTTAGA
This sequence comes from Gekko japonicus, assembly GCF_001447785.1. Taxonomy (NCBI): domain Eukaryota; kingdom Metazoa; phylum Chordata; class Lepidosauria; order Squamata; family Gekkonidae; genus Gekko; species Gekko japonicus. The sequence goes on along the minus strand of NW_015168157.1, from coordinate 126,618 downwards.
TAACAGCGTTTTCAAAGTCGGAAGTGCTAGCATTTGCCACAAACTTCTGACCACCACCTTCCTCAGATCCTGTCTTATACTCACAAGTTGAATAAGGGCCTGCTTTTCTCCCTTACACGGAATCACAAATTCTCTGCTGATGGGACTGATGAAGTGCAAAAACGTTCCTTGGGTTTTGCAGGGGTTTCATTTTCCTTGAAGATTAACTGGCTCATGGAGCCATTAGAAGGGTCTGTCCTCCCCACTCCCTCTTGCCAGTTCCCTTTCCTGTTTGAAGGAGAGAGGTCATCCCAGCTGTCTTTTGCTTAATAGCCAAAAAAGTTCATTAGGAGCTCGCCGCAGGGCTGACAGCCGGACAGTTTTACAAAAACAAGGTTAAAGTCACAGAAGCAAGACGCTCCTCACTCTCCAAGATCATCATGACCTTAAAACTCTGTTCATTCAGATGCATTGGCTGTGAGCAAAACGTTACAGGAACACCACTCTGTGCACACCCAACTTGTTTCAAAATAGGATACTGGCCTAAACAGATTAAAGCCAGATCAAGATGGGTGGCCGTGTTGGCTGCCTGTAGCAGTAGAAAAGAGTAAGAGTCCCGGAGCACCTTAAAGACTAACCAAATTCATGGCAGGGTAGTAGCTTTTGTGAGTCACTGCTGACTTCTTCAGATACAGCTGGAATGTGAGTCCATCTGTCCTATACATCCTAAGTGGAGTGATTTCAGATGCCAAATGACAATAGCAGGTGATCCTGCTCACCGCTTCAGATACCATACCACAAATCTTGTTAGTCTTCAAGATTAAAGCCAGTTACCCAAATATATTATTTATTTACAATGCCTGGAACAAACTCTCAATTTCTTACATTTTCAAGTTATTTTTGGTTCAGTCAAGAGAAGTAGCACAATGCCAAAAGAGGAACTTCTCTGAGTACTTTCAGGTGGGCAGTCTTGTTGGTCTGAAGCAACAGAACAAAGTTTGAGTCCAGTGGCACCCTTAAGACCAACAAAGGTTAATTTTGGGAATCAGCTTTTGTGAGAGAAGTGTGCAAGCACATGAGAGCTTATACCCAGAATGAAACTTTGTTGGTCTTAAAGGCCCCGCTAGACTCAAAATTTGTTGGAGTACTGTTGCACATTTCACCTTTAAAAGAAAATTAAATACAACAACCTTTATCAGACACTAAGCACTAACAAAACCCTAACTTGCTACAATAACACCCTCCAGTCTCTACCTGCTCTGTGTAAGACACGGGTTTTTTAAAAGCTTTTTTTTAATGCTTTGGTGGGAGTAGTGAATGAAGCAATGTTCCACTAGGAACAAGGAAGAGAAATGCAAAAGGGCGGGGGGGAAACTGTGGTATTTTTAAACTTAAGTGTCACTTCGTTGTTCTCTTGAAGAAAAAGGAGATCAACGCAGTGGGAGGTTAGCAGTTCCCTACGTGTAACATGGTATTTCACTCGGATTCAAGAGACTCCAAAAGCAGCTTCGTAGGCGTTAAGGCAGTGGAGACTGACCTGAAATGCTGCAAAGCGTGGCTCCCAACTGTCGCTGCCAGATTCGCTCAATCCCTGCTGAATATTCAGCTATTCGGGCCCATCCCTCCCAAGTTCGGGGGTGGGGGGTGGCTTGCATAATGACCACAATCCGGAAACCTGCTTCAGAGACATGCTGGGCACCTAATTCTTCTGCGATAAGGATTTTGAAGGTTGGAATTCTAACCGCTTCTTGATTGAAAAAGGACTCTGCCTTTAATCGTGCCATTTCCAAATACTTAATGCTGGTTCTTATACACAGAGCAGAATGACTGCCTGTTCCCTGGCTGCCTTCCTCCACAACTCCCATGATTCCATGCACACCTGTAACACTTTTTTCTCTGACCCATGTCCTTCTCCAAAAGCAGTGATGTTTCAGTACTATGGACTTCGTGCATTACTGCCTCGATACTCTTGCCTGCCAAGCCCTCTCCTTAGCAGCCATTACACGCTTGTCATTCAGGGCCTGCCCATCAAAGGTGTCTAGGGACGCACACACCAAGGGAGCCCTGGGCAGTCTACGTGGGGAGGGAGGCTTAATGCCTTGGCACTGACAAAGACCTAGAGCTGTTTGTGTGCCTCCAGACAGACCCCTTGGACAGCCCGGCTCTCGCCTGTCTCCTCAAGCTGCCTGAGGGCTTTGTTTTGCAATTCAGGAGCTTTTTTCACACATGCCCACTTTCAATGCACTTCAGCAACTGCTTGCAAAGGATTCCGCCGTTTCACACCAGACAGGCCAATGACGAAGTGCACTGAAAGTCGACAGAAAACACACGTCAGTGTGCATGAGTGTGTGTGTGAACCCTCGAGTCAATCAAACAATGAGCTTTCGGCCCACGTGGGATGCACTGCAGGGATCATCTGCAAACAGATCCTGCCGCTTCCCTGCCTGCGATTGGAGCCCCCACCAGGATGAGCCGGCCTCCCTCCCAGAGTTCCCTCTAAGCAGGGTCAGTGTGAGCTAGCTCAGTTTTTTAGCCTCCTCCAGCTCACACATTTTTGTCTTAGCTCAGGAAGGAGGGCTCCAGACTAGCAAACTGGTTGATGCAGTAACCAAATGGCTTGCTCACAAGTTTAATGCCAGGAGCTCACAAAGTAGGATTTTGGCTCACAAGACCCCACTACTTAGAATGAATATTCGTCCCAAACAGTGTTCCCTCTAAGCTGAGTTAATCTGAGCTAGCTCACCATTTTTTAGCCTCCGGCTCACACGTTTTTGCCTTTGCTCTGGAAGGATGGCTCTTTTTGTTGTTCAGTCGCACAGTCGAGTCCGACTCTTCGTGACCCCATGGACCAGATCATGCCAGGCCTTCTGGTCTTCCGCCATGCTCTGAATGGCTCTACAGCCAACTAATTTATGCAGGAGCCCAATGGCTCGCTCACAACTTTAATGCCAGGAGCTCACAAAGTAGGATTTTGGCTCACAAGACTCCACCGCTTAGAGAGAGCATTGCTCTTGATTGGTGTTCCCTCTAAGCTGAGTGAGTGCGAGCTCGCTCACAGTTTTCTAGCCTGCGGCTCACCGATTTTTTTGCCTTCGCTTGGGAAGGGAGGGCTCCAGAGCAGACTGATCGATGCCGCGGCCCCATCCCTTGCTCACCACTTCCATGCCAGGAACTCCCAGAAGTAGAGTCTTTGCCCAAAAGACACCACTGCTTCGAGAGGAGCGTCGGTCCGCAGCAGCGTCCCCTCTAAGGTGAGTGAGTGTGAGCCACCTCACACTTTCTTAGCCTCCGGCTCACCGACTTTTCTGCCTTCGCTCGGGAAGGGAGGGCTCCAGAGCAAAGACGACTGATGCCGCAGCCAGGGCCATCCCCAGCTTATTTTGCACCCTAGGCGAGAATCCCTTCTGGCGCCCCCCCCCCTGCGCCCACCATTTTTCAAAAATAAATGCATTTTAGGAAGAATGAAAA
>NW_015168157.1:118881-122098 GCF_001447785.1 Gekko japonicus | reverse complement strand
GCCCTCTCCGCCCACTGCGCATGGGCCGCACGTCCCCGGCCGGACCCCCGTCTGCGCCTGCGTCACTCTCCTTGGGCCGTTTTGACCCTCCGAGACACGCCGCGGACGGACCTCGGTCGGGCGCGCATGCGCCTTGTGTCCCCGTTGTGGCTGTGGTTCCTGCTGCGGCTGGGAAGCCTCTTTTTTTCTTGCTCGGGAAAAGCCCTCCCGATGCTGCTGCCCCCCCCTCTCGCCCTTGCAGGGGGGAGAGGGAGCGCAGCCGCCTCTCCGCTCGGAATGCTCTTTTGCATTGAAACCAAAAAAAGTGCTGACCATTTAAAGGTAAAAGGTAAAGGTTCCCTTGCTCGAAAGCCAGTCGCGTCCGACTCTAGGGTTGCGGTGCTCATCTCCGTTTCCAAGCCGAAGAGCCAGCGCTGTCCGAAGACGTTTCCGTAGTCATGTGGCTGGCATGACTAAACACGCATGGAATGCTGTGACCTTCCCACTGAAGTGGTCCCTATTTATCTACTTGCAATTTCTTGCTTTCGAACTGCTAGGTTGGCAGGAGATGGGAGCTCACTCCATCATGCGGCACACTCGGGTCTCGAACTGCTGAACTACCGACCTTCCACAGCCCGCAGTTTAGACAACAACAAAAGACTCGCTCGCGAGAGGCACTTCCGATCTGGGGTCGTCTGGCCTTCCCTCTTAACCAGTAGCGCTTCCATAGTGTTGGGATCAGGCTTCAGTTCATTAGCCACCATCCAATTAGGGTTGCCACTGCAATGTTCCCTCTAAGCTGAGCTGGTGTGAGCTGTCTCACAGTTTTATAGCCTCTGGCTCACACATTTTTGTCTCCGCTCAGGACAGAGGGCTCCAGAGCAAACTAATGTAGGCAGTTAGCCAAATCGCTCGCTCACACCTTTAATGCCAGTAGCGCATAAAGTAGAATTTTGGCTCACAAGCAGTGTGTCCCTCTAAGCTGGGTTAGTGTGAGCTAGCTCACGGTTTTTCAGCCTCCAGTTTACACATTTCTGTCTTCGCTCAGGAAGGATGGCTCCAGAGCAAACCGATTCAAGCAGGAGCCAAATCGCTCGCTCACAACTTGAATGCCAGCAGATCTGGAACTAGACGGGAGCTCACTCCGTCATGCGGCACCCGGGTCTTGAACTGCTGAACTACCGACCTTCCACAGCCTGCAGTTCAGCGTCTTAACCACTTGAGCCACCAAAAGACTCGTCCACAAGAGGCACCTCCGATCTGGGGTCGTGGGGCCTTCCCTCTTAACCAGTAGCCCTTCCATAGCTTTGGGATCAGGCTTCAGTTCATTAGCCACCATCCAATTAGGGTTGCTACTGCAGTGTTCCCTCTAAGCTGAGCTGGCGTGAGCTGTCTCACAGTTTTATAGCTTCTGGCTCACACTAGCCTGACTCTGCATCCCCACCTCTGGTATTATTTGGAGGTTGCCCTTGCAAATATTTGCCAGAGTCAGCCCTACATTCACAAACTATGTGCTAAAGGCAAGTTAAAAACCTCACATTAATTTCAAGGACAACTAATCGCTCCAAAGAGGTAGGCAGTTCGCCAAATAGCTTTAACGCCAGTGGCGCATAAAGTAGAATTTTGGCTCACAAGCAGTGTGTCCCTCTAAGCTGGGTTAGTGTGAGCTAGCTCAGTTTTTCAGCCTCCAGTTTACACATTTCTGTCTCCGCTCAGGAAGGAGGGCACCAAAGCAAACTGATTGAAGCAGGAGCCAAATCGCTCGCTCACAACTTTCATGCCAGCAGCTCACATAGTAGCATTTTTGCTCACAAGACTCCACAGCTTAGAGGGAGCATCGTTTGCCAGCTCCGGATCTGGAAATAACTGGAGATTTTGGGGGTGGAGCCTGGGGAGGGCGGGGGTTAGGGCATAATGGCACAGAGTCGTGGTTGACTTCTGGCAACCCCTGCTGAGGGCTTGGACGTTTTCCAGAGAGGTGGCTTCGCCTAACTGTGCATCCCCGCCTCTGGTATTCTTTGGAGGTTGCCCTTGCACATACTTGCCAGAGTCGGCCCTACTTAGCCCTTGAGATCTGATGAGATCAGGCTTTCCTGGGATTTCTGGTGCTATCCTTTCTAGAACCTCGGGTTCTACTGATTCTGATTTTACTTCAATCTGGTTTCCCTTCTTGGCAGTGTTTTTTTATGTTCTCATGTTATTTTATATCTCTTGTATTTTACCGTTTTATACCTGTAAATCACCCAGAGAGCTTCGGCTACAACAGCAGCAACAACAAAAATAATAATGGAAAATCCAAAAACTTAAAATCATAACAAGATGGTACTGAACACCTCAAACTATCTCACATAAGTCATCTACATACTCACCAAAATGTTGGAAAGGCTGTGGTGTACTGAGATCATTTGCACATTGCTGGTGGCAATGCACAAAAATAAAATCCTTTTGGATAGAAGTAATAAATAAAATAAAACAGATCTTAGATATTGACCTAACACTCGATCCTGAAAGTCTATTATTAGAGTTCTGGCCAAATCAGATCAAGCAACATCACAATAAAAATCCGCTAGAAACAATGCTGTACGCTGCAAGAGTCTCTGTAGCTTCAATGTGGAAAGACAAGAATACCCCTGACATCCACACCTGGTTCAGAAAGTTATGGGTCCAATATGTCCTCGAGAGTATAACTGACAAAACTTAGCAGTACACTGTAAACCGCTCTGAGACCCATTAGGGGTCATGGGCGGTATATAAATGCAATGTAAATTTAAAAATTTTAAAAAAATACATACCTCCATCTTGGAAAGAAAACTTGAAATGGTTCTGAAAACCCATATCATAAAACATTGCTCAGTCGCAACTGGATCAGGGTTTTCAGGTAGCAAGGTCATTTAAAACTTTTTAAGTAGAACATCAAAAAAGAATCTCTACATAAACACTTGTAACGGTTACTCTTGATTGTATAGTATTCTCAAGCTATATACTTGTATTAATGTTTTTTAATGTACAATGTTTCAATTATTCTCCACTATGCTTAATGCAAATTTACTCAAAAAGACATGTACTTACAAATTACTTACTCTGAAATGTTTATTACAGAAATTGTTGTATATGTTAATATTCTGAATATATAATAAAAAAATTTAAATTAAAAAAAAAATGGTAGTAGGAGTATCACTGGAAGACTGCACCCAAGAAATCCGAAGGAAACCGGAAAGGGCAGCCGTGAAGGCGCTAG
>NW_015168157.1:109270-118063 GCF_001447785.1 Gekko japonicus | reverse complement strand
AATGGTTTATTAGAGTGTTATACTATTTACAGTTGTTGTTTCCTTTCATGTTGCATTCTTTTACTCAAATGTTTTTCATTGTTCTTACTATTGCTGTTATTAATGTAATGAGAAGAGATTGGATTTATACCCCACCCTTCACTACCCAAAGGTGTCTCAGAGCGGCTTACAAACTCCTTTCCCTTCCCCTCCCCACAACAGACACCCTGTGAGGTCGGTGGGGCTGAGAGAGCTCTTGACATAAACTGCTCTTTTTCAAGGACAGCTCTGACAGAACTACGCTTGCCCAAGGTCATCCAGCAGGTGCAAGTGGAGGAGTGGGGAATCAAACCCGGTTCTTCCAGATTAGAGTCCGCGCACTTAACCATGACACCACACTGGCTCTCATATATTGTCTTGTATGTTGCTGTATCTGTTTATTGAGAATAAAGTTACATATATTGTCTTGTGTGTTGCTGTATCTGTTTATTGAGAATAAAGTTTATTTATTTACTAAAAAAAGAAGAAGCAATTGTTCTCCAGGACAGTTTGACCAAGGACCCTGGAAGGGTGTCCCCTCCCCCTCTTCTGGGCATAGAGCAGGGGTCACTGGGGGTGGAAGGTATTTGTGAATTCCCAGCATTGTGCAGGGGGTTGGACTAGATGCCCCTGGAGGCCCCTTCCAACTCTATGATTCTGTTAGTCTAAGTCTGGCCAACTGTTATCTCAGATTGTGACTGGAACTGAGAGCCTGGATCTGGTAAATAGCTGAAGAACTGCGGAGGGAATACATTGAGAACCCCCTCCATGCCAGGCAGATTCAGCAATTTTCCCCACTTTTCCCTGCCTTTTGTTGTTGTCCCTGTGATTTACAGCAAGCTGAGAGAGGGACAGGAGGAGGAAAGAAGAACTTTATTGCCCTTGGTGGGAGAGGAATCTCCTATGTGCGTCTGAATCTCTTCAACTTTCACTTCAATCCTCCCCGGCTAGAGGGATTCCGGACCTGTGGAGGTATCCAGCTATGCCAGAGATATCGCATTTCACTGAGCATTTTCTTTCCACTGTCACTTCTATGACCTTGTGAATTAGAGATGAACATTGACAGAAGCAAGCTTGACGCAGGCACTGACATGGACACTTGCTTCCCATCTGGCCCAGATGCCGCTGTGCCACAGCACTTTTATTTATTTCAAATTCTTCTATCCTGCTTTTCTCCTAGATCAGGGGTGTCAAACATGTGGCCCGGGGGTCGGATCAGGCCCTCGGACGGCTGCAATTCGGCCCGCAAGGCCCTGGCTGTTTCCTGCTTCCTTTTCCAGTTCTGCTGCTGCTACAACACAGCTTACTTTACCAGACGCTCTCAATCGCACAGGAGAGATAGATAGGCAAGCCTCTCCTGTGCGATTGAGAGGGTCTGGTAGAGCACTGGCATTACATTTTTTATGTTTAATTTAAAGTTTAAAAGATCTTTAACTGTGTTTGTCTGTGTCCTTTATAAAGTTTGTATCTCCGCTACCTGGCATTTCATTTTATGACACACATGGGCCCGCCCAACAAGGTCTCATTCACGTCATATCTGGCCCTCATAACAAATAAGTTCAACACCCCTGTGTCCTAGATGATGACTCCAAAGCAGCTTCCTAAAAATGTACTAAACGAATTTACAGAGAGCACAGTATCAAAACAAACAAGGCCAAGAGCAGATGTGACTTCGTGGGTGGGTGTCCACCTGGATACTCCACGTGGCCAAGGCCACAGGCTATGGACCAAGAGCCCTTCAGCTTACGCCCACTCAGCTGGAGAAAGGGGAACGCTCACGACCTCCATGTTTCAAGGTGCTAGCCATCAGCAGCACAACAGAAGGCGGCTTGTTAGTCTAATCTCCATCCCCAGGATGCATCTTTGTGAAGCCAGCTTCAAGATCACTTTGACATACACGCCCTCCACTCCTACCTCTAATCCAGCCCCCTCAGTGGGAACAATGCTCCCTCCTCCAGTGAACCGCATAATTCCATTTCCAAGAGAAAGACACACTCCGCAGGCCGGGCTCTCTTTGGTTTCCCTCGGTTACCTGAGAAGGCTTGACCCATTGTTTGCTTTTGGCTCAACTTGGAGAGGCGGAACGCACTTGATAAGCTCCAGTATGCACTTTGGCTTTTATTCTATAGCCTTTGCCAGAGAAAGGTAATGGTAAGCAGCCCATGGAATAATGCTGCCCAGCTCTTCCATGTGACTGAAGGTAACCTGGGAGTCCTGCTTAGCTGCTTGGTCAAGTGCTTTGGAGACTGTACAAACACCAGTGGATCGGTGGAAAGGCCAGAGGGTCCGTGTGAGCGCCCTTGTTTTATTTGTCTCCTGCAATGAAAATTCCTCCGGTGATTCGTGCGTCGTATTTTGAAAACATGAGGAATCGTCTCCCCCCTGACAGTCACTACTGCAGCACAGGACGTTCAAAATATGGAAAGCAAAGGCAGCAGAAGGAAGCCTGCGCAAGACCAAACAAAAACTGTGTTTTAGCTGGCCTCACAAGTGCCATGTGCCAGTATTCGAGATGGAAAAAAAAGTCCAAGTGGGACTGGATAAGTTCTTCTCCTGACTGAGAAACCTATAGGAGAACACTTCGACCTTCCGGGACATTCAGTGGGTAGCTGTTTATTACAAAGGGACTTCAGGAACAGAATGGAAAGGGAAATTGCTGAATTACAAATTATTAAGAACATAAGAGACGCCAATGTTGGATCAGGCCAAAGGCCCATCCAGCCCAACACTCTGTATCACACAGTGGCCAGAAATACCAGTGCCATCAGGAGGTCCACCAGTGGGGCCAGGACATTAGAAGCCCTCCCACTGTTGACCCCCCCAAGCACCAAGAAGACAGAGCATCACTTGCCCCAGAGCCCCTAGCTATACCTTGTGACTAATATCCACTGATGGACCTCTGCTCCATATGCCTATCTAATTCCCTTTTGAAGCCATCCATGCTTGTAGCTGCCACCACTTCCTGTGGCAGTGAATTCCATGTGTTAATCACTCTTTGAGTGAAGAAGTACTTCCTTTTATCCATTCTAACCCGACCGCTCAGCAATTTCATGGACTGCCCACGAGTTCTTGTATTGTGAGAAAGGGAGAAAAGTAACTCTTTCGCTACCTGCTCTTTCCCATGCATAATCTTATAAACCTCAATCATGTCACCCCTCAGTCGTCGTTTCTCCAAGCTAAAGAGCCCTAAGCGCCTTAACCTTTCCTCATAGGGAAAGTGTTCCAACCCTTTTATCACTTTTTCTGCACTTTTTCCAAAGCTATATCCCTTTTTAAGGTGTGGTGACCAGAACTGCACACAGTATTCCAAATGAGGTCTCACCATTGATTTATATAGGGACATTATGATATTGGCTGATCTGTTTTCAATGCCCTTCCTAATAATCCCCAGCATAGCATTGGCCTTCTTTATTGCAGTCACACACTGTCTCGATATTTTCAGTGAGTTATCTACTACGACTCCAAGATCTCTCTCTTGGTCAGTCTCTGCCAGTTCAGACCCCATCAATGTGTATTTATATTTAGGATTTTAAGCATGGACAGATTCAAGAGGGAATTAGATAAACACAAGAAGGGGGGACCCGCGATACTCGCGGAGGGGCTGTGGGAGGGGGGCCCCGGGGGGGGGGGGGGGAGAAACAGCACACTAAACGCCCTAAGAACAAATCGCTGCCCCTTTTGTATGACTCGCCGAGAGCACTTTTAGCCAAAGGCCAAATTTTGCTTGAATCTGAGGAAAACGGGAATAAGGGTTTAGAATGCAGTTCTTACGCCTCAGTCTCCCCCACAGACCTCCCCCCCCCACACACACAATCAGTCCCATTTCCCAAATCGTTCCACATGAAAGTGATCTTCAGAGCAGCCCTGCTTCAGTGACGCTCTCCCCTAAAAGAGCTCAAGCTCCCTTCCCTCAGAGGAGGAATCTAAGTGCTGCACGAAGGGGCTGAATCAAGACGTCTTCCCAGCAAGAGAGATGGGGACACAACACGATACCCCAGGGGTGTCAAACATGCGGGGCGGGGGCTGGTTCAGGCCCCCGGAGGACTTCTATCAGGCCCGCAGTCGAACTGGCTGTCTTCTGCTGCTTCTTCCAAGTTCTGCTGCTGCTGCTGCGTCATCGTAGGTTTGCAGCTTACAGATACACCCCTGAACAGCATACTCAGGATTGCAGCAGCACAGACATTTTGATGTGTTAATTCAGAGCAAGAGGTGTCAATCATCAGACACGAATAAACAAAATATGGCAAGAGTGCTAATGTTTTAAGCATGTTTTTATTTTAAGTTAAAAAAAAACCTTTGTGTTTGTGTCCTTTATAAAGTCTGTATCTATGTTACCTGGCATTCAATTTATGACACATGTGGCCCGGCTCAACAAGGTCTCATTTATGTCAGATCCGACCTTCATAACAAATGAGTTTGACACCCCTGAGATACACGAAGGCACTCAAGAGTTGCTTCCAAAAGGAACAATTCTGCTTCAGCCAAGACAGACAACAGGATTTTGCTTACCAGTCCGGAGGAGTACCTTCTTGGCAAAGCGAAATCTCCCTTTGCCTCGCTGGCTTGGCATATTACTCCCGTTCTGCCGCCACTTCACTGGCTGCCCATCAGTTACCAGGTTCAATTGAAAGTAGGGGCCGTCACATACGAAGTCCTTCATGGCCTTTGACCCTCACATCTGAGAGACTGTCTTTCCCCCCATGCTCCGCCACAACCACTCACTTCATCCAAGCAAGGCCTTCTGCAGCCGCACCCCAGCAAATGGGAAAGATCAGCAGCTGTCTGTACACGTGGCCTTCTCCGCTGAGGCTCCCACTTTGCGGAACGGTCTTGTGGTGTCCTTGCTTATCGGGGAGACAGTTTTACTAAAACACTCTCTGTGTACCTAAACTTGGTAGATTTCTGCTGCCACCAGGAATTAAAAATTCCAAATTTCTCTTTTGGTAGAATGACCCAGGGTCTGGGCACTTCAGAGGACTATGTGGTCCTGAGGAAGGACTATTCTGATTGCTGGGATAAGTTTAAACGAAAAATGATTTATTTAATAAAGAACAAAATAGGTTTCTGATTATTTTGGAATGTTGCTGATGAAAGGAACTTGTAAATATAACTGGCAAAGCTTGGTGTCACAGAGTCTCTCAGACTCCCAAAACTCCACTCTGACAGGCGTAGACACTCAGTCTAACCTTTCTCTATCTCATCTATATAGCCACACAGGCAGAACTGTTTGTCTTATTCACACAGAATAGTCTCAAAAACTCCCATAGTTACACAGACTATGCTCTCTCTTCAAACTTCACACACCGAATCTCTCTCATCAACACCCCTCCTTCCCACACTCTCAGTCATCAGCCAATCACCTCACACTTGTCTCTCTGTATCACTCTTCTTACAGTACTGCAGTCAAACTAAAAATTTAAAGAAACACACACACCAAAACATGAAATCGTTACAGGTCTGCCTGAGGCGGTCAGGAAGGCTCCCCTCTCCCGGCTTTCTGCAATGTATACAAAACTGAATTATTCAAGAGGGCTTTTCTACGCAGGTAATAGGATAGCTCCGTTACAAAAAGCTTCACAAAATTACTTGGAAAAATTATGGGGGACTGTGGTCTGTACTACTGTGTATAGTTTGCTGTGGGCCAGCTCCTGGTGTGTAATTTTGCATTATTTAATGTACTAACATCAGTTCTGTTTTCAGACTTCTGGTTGGATCTACCACCCAAATCCTATTGAAGAAGAGAAGATACTGGATTTATACCCCGCCCTTCACTACCCAAGGGAGTCTCAGAGCGGCTTACAAACTCCTTTCCCTTCCCCTCCCCACAACAGGCACCCCGTGAGGTGGCTGCGGCTGAGAGAGCTCTGAGAGGACTGCTCTTGAGAGAACAGCTCTGACAGAACTATGGCTTGCCCAAGGCCATCCAGCGGCTGCAAGTGGAGGAGTGGGGAATCAAACCCGGTTCTCCCAGATGAGAGTCTGCGCACTTAACCACTACACCAAACTGTTTATTGGGTGTCCCATCCTGTAGAATGTCCTGACTCCTGACTCACTCTGTGTCACCCGCCTTGAGTCCCAGAAATAGTGTAAAAAAAATCTAATAAAATGTTGCAAGAACATACAAATGACCACCCAAGAGAATGAACCAGCTGTTCTGCCAGTTTTTATTATATACGTTGGGGGGATAAATGAAAATATCCATAGAATGAACAGGATTTACATCATGATTTGTCATATCTCAGCAATAATCGCATGTTCCTTAAGGCCAAGAGGACATGATTCATGGTTAGAAGGTTGGTGATTTTCAGACTACATTTCAAAACTAAAAACCAGGTGAAACTAGGAGGGGAAACATCCACCTTCCCCTGCAGGCATATATTCAGTGCTCATGCACAGCAAGTGCCCCTTGGCTAAGTCTCTCCTTGCCTTCCGTGGCATTGTGCGCGGAAGCCTGTTGTCGATGCGAACAAGTTTTCACCACCAGTTCCCAATGCCTATTCCCAAACTGGCATAAAAGCCTGTGAGGACGAGACGTTCAGCCGACGGGACTTCTAAACGGCAACGGCTTCCTCGCCTTCCCCTCCTGCTCAGCCTCCATTCTCTGTGGAGTCGCTCAGCCTCTTTGCCGCTCCCTTTTGGGGGGTTTCCTGGGGCTGCTGGCACCTGTAGCAGCAGCACCACCACCACCACCTAACCTTCTTGCCGGTAAGGCACTGGAGTTCTTCCTTCCAGAACAAGCCTGCACATATCAGCCCTCCTGGGTGGCTCCCTCTTCCCCCACCACAGAGGCTCTCTTGCGCCTGGCCTCTTCTTGCCTGTCTGCCCTCACTCATCTGGGAGGGGGGGAGCCAGAGCTCCAAGTTCACAGCTGGACCCTCCGCTGGGTGTGCGGTGGTGGCTTTCTGCCGCCGTGCCACTGCTCGGTCAGCTCACCTGCCAAGCTCTGCAATACCGATCTCTAGAGTACGGGTGCAACTCTACCAGTTGTGGGGCCCACAAGCTCATCTGTTGTTGATAAGGCTCGGCGTGACGCAGTGCTGGCCCGCAAAATCCTCTCCGTGCCTGCTGCCGTTGGACTGCACCTGCCAGATGGACTGGAGCGACTCCGTGGGATGAGACGGGCCAGAATTTATCTCGTTAGTCCTCAAGTCCTGGTTGCAGCCAGAGTCCCACTGCTGAGCAGGCCTTGCTTTCTTCCCAAGAGCTTCGCCTGCTGGCTCCTGAAGGGCTCGATACTCTCCGTCAGAAAGGGGGAAAGCTCGGCGTTCCCATGGCTGGACCCTCTAGGACAACAGAGAGGACAGAAAGTTTTATTTACACACTTCTATACTGTGGCATCCCTGGGGGCACAGAAAACTACTGTGTGAGAGCCAGTGTGGTGTTGCAGTTCGAATATCAGACTACGATCTGGGAGACCCGGGTGTGAATCCCCACTCTGCCATGGAAGCTCGCTGGGTGACCTTGGGCCAGTCACACGCTCTCGGACTGACCTACCTCACAGGGTTGCTGTGAGGATAAAACAGAGGGAAAGAACAATGCCGGCCACTCTGAGTCTCTTACTGGGGTGAAAGGCAGAGTATAAATGAAGTAAATAAATTGCCAGAACAAAAAAGTTTCCAGCTAACGGGGTGGGGTGTGTGGTCCTGCTGTATTTTGTATCCTTGAGCAGCTCACAAATCAGAGGTGGCCAGGCAGCCGTCAGCTCAATCAGTGTTTGCCCAGCTGTTTTATCTATTTATTTGATTTGTATCCCATCCCTCTACTGCAAGAAGAAGAAAGAAGAAGAAGAAGAAGAAGAAGAGGAGGAGGAGGAGATTGGATTTATACCCCGCCATTCACTATCCAAGGGAGTCCCAGAGCGGCTTACAAACTCCTTCCCCTCCCCACAACAGACAGACACCCTGTGAGGGAGGCGGGGCTGAGAGAGCTCTGGCAGAAACGGCTCTTTTTTCAAGAACAGCTCTTATCAGAACTATGGCTCGTCCAAGGTCATCCAGCAGGTGCAAGTGGAGGAGTGGGGAATCAAAACCGGTCCTTCCAGATTAAAGTCTACACACTTAACCACTACACCAAACTGGCTCTCAAGGAGGAGGAGGAGATTGGATTTATACCCCATGGCCCTTCACTACCCAAAGTTGTCTCAGAGTGGCTTACAAACTCCTTTCCCTTCCCCTCCCCACAACAGACACCCTGTGAGGCGGGTGGGGCTGAGAGAGCCCTGACAGAAATGACTCTTTTTTCAAGGACAGCTCTTATCAGAACTACGGCTTGCCCAAGGTCATCCAGCCAGGTGCAAGTGGAGGAGTGGGGGATCAAACCCGGTTCTCCCAGATCAGAGTCCGCACACTTAACCACGACACCAAACATGGGGCTCGGGGTGGCTCCCAACATTTTAAAAGACATAGCACTGCACCAAAAGGTTCGTTGTTAAAACAGATTGATACAGTTAAAATCTTGACCTTCTCCCAGTATCTAGAAATATTCCAAAGAGAACAAAAAAGAGGTGGCCAGGCTCCACTGAAAATAAGGCAGGCTCCACTGAAAATAAAAGGACAAACCAAAGGCCTGCTGGAACGATTCGGTCTTACAACGTACCACAGGGCACGTGTTTCCTCTGATAAAGCATTCTACCAGGATGGGGCTATGAGATGCCACTCTATTCGACTTAATTCAAATATACTTGATCATTACTTTAAAACAAACAGCAGTGTTCCATGCCTTGCCAGTACAAGATGAGCAGTGCGATTTCCTTAGATTCCTTAGACTAGTCAAGGT
>NW_015168157.1:76347-109208 GCF_001447785.1 Gekko japonicus | reverse complement strand
GGGGGGGGGGGGGGAGCAAGGCTCATTGACCTCCCTCCACCTTGTTTTCAGGAAGTGACTACTACAGCAGCTCCTTTGGAAGCACTGCTTTAACTGGGCTGTTTGTCAACCATGTGTCACAGAGACCTTAAAGAAAAAGGCAAAGCGGCAGCAGCAGGGTTTCACTCCCCTCCCCCTTGCCCACCCCGGTCTCACAGGAGCCAGCATACTGGGCAATAAAGACAACACACACAACCACACACACACACGCAGGCCCGTGGGTGCCAGGCGACCCAGCGACACCTTTCCCAGTGACCGCAAAGGGCTTTTAGAACGTTCAGGCGAGGCTTTGCCCACAAGGCTTCTGACTGGCTGTGGGCGTTTCTTTGACCCTCAAGTCACAGCCGACTTATTTTTTTTTAATATTTAATACTTTTATTAATTTTCAAATTCAAATAAACACAAAACATAAATACAGTAACAAGTGTTATACAAGCAAACTCTTCACAACATCTCAGAAATACAAATTAGTGAAATAACAGTAAAGGCCACAAATCAAATCCCTATATAGACGTGACTCTTTAGCCCCCTATACAAAAGCAATGATGTCACGGTATATATTCTGCTTGGTAGGCAGTAATTGGGGGGGAGTTTCCGATAACATATTCCATAAAAGGAAGCCATTTGGTTAAAGCATTGGAGGTTGGATTATTGCCTTCAAAAGACCTAATGGAATCTGCAATCTTATCCATTGCTAACAGTCACAGCCAACTTATGGCAACCCCACAGGGCTTTCAAGGCAGTAGACATTCAGCTGAGGCAGCCATTTTATGGCTGGCTCTGCTTCCTGTGGCAGCCATTTTGGCAAATGGCACCCCCTCCACAGCAGCAGCCCCCCTGTGAGGTCCTGGCTTATTGGGGAGACTGTTTCTCCTTTAAAACACACTCTGTGTACATAAACCTAGTAGATTTCTGCTGTCACCAGGATTTAAAAATTCCAAATCTCTCTATTTTGGTAGAATGACCTAGTGTCTGGGAACTTCAGAGGACTATGTGGCACAGAGGAAGGCCTGTTCTGATTGCTGGGATAAGTTTAAACAAATAATGATTTATTTATAAAAGAACAAAATAAGTTTCTGGGTACTTATGAACTGATGTTAGATAAAGAAAATATAACTGACAACGCTTGGCGTCACACACAGTCTCTCAAATACCAAAACTTAACTCTGACAGGCTTAGACACTCAGTCTAAACTCTCTCATATAGCCACACAGGCTAAACTGCCTTTCTTAGCCACACAGACTAAACTCTCTCTCATATAGCCACATAGGCTAACCTTTCTCAACAACTCTCCATGCTCGTCTCTCTACAACACAGAATCACCTCAGAGACATCCCTCCTCCCACATTCTCAGTCATCAGCCAATCACATCACACTCATCTCCCTCTATCACTCTCCTTACATTACTGCAGTCAAACTAAACTTTTAAAGAAACACACACCAAAACATGAAATCATTACACCCCCCCCTCACCTGGACATCATCCTCCGTTTCTGCAAGGGAGAGACTTGTGTCTTCGGTGAATGACAGGCCTCTGCTCCTGCCCTTGATGAGGAGGGGCTGCAGGATACTGAAAAGCTCTGGGCTGAAAGATCCCGTGGGAGAGAGGTGGTTCAGGTGATGGGACAGTGCGTCCAGGGAGCCCGGCTGAGGGAGGCAGTGGCCGTCTGCTTTGTTGGAGACCCTAAAACGAAACACACAACAGAACAGCCTCGTGAGCAAAGACGGGCGGCAAGATCTGGCAACATTCAGAGGACATCCTGGGTCACCACATGTAGAGGCCGTGGCAGCATGAATTCAGAGTTTTCTCGCACACACATACCACGCTGTGACCTAAATCTAAGCTCAGTCCCTGTGAAAATCTAATGTGAAAATCCAGCACAGCTCAAGATGGAAGGTTTGCATAGTCCAGGCAAAAGAACAGGAAGCAGAGAGTACGAACATAAGAGCCCTGCTGGGTCAGACCAGGGAGGGTCCATCTAGTGCAGCATCCCACTTCACAGAGTGGCCAACCAGTTCCTCTGGAAGGCCAATACACAGGGCAAAGAGAACAAGGCTTTCTCCAGATGCTGCCTGCCGGCATGGAGTTTTACTGCACTTTTATATGGAGGTTCTCTTTACTCACTATGGCTAGTGCCCATCACTACGTCCTCTGTCAGCACATTCCACATTTTTATCACTTGTTGTGCAAAGAAGTATTTTCTTTTGTGCGTTCTGAGTCAACTACCCATTAGTTTCACAGGATGTTCTCCAGTTCTAGTATTTCGGGGGGGGGGGGAGATAACCTCTCTCTGGCCCACTCTCCACCTGATGCATAATTTTATAAACCTCTACTGTGTCCCCCATTAGTCATCTCTTTTCTAAACTGCAAAGTCCCAGACGCTTCAGCCTGTCCTCACAGAAGAAGAAGAAGAGGAGGAGGAGATTGGATTTATTCCCCGCCCTTCACCTGGAGTCTCAGAGCGGCTTACAAACTCCTTTCCCTTCCCCCTCCCCACAACAGACGTGGCTGGGGCTGAGAGAGCTCTTGACAGAAACTGCTCTTTCAGGAACAGCTGTGCCAGAGCTTGTGACTGACCCAAGGTCACATCAGCAGGTGCAAGTGGAGGAGTGGGGAATCAAACCCGGTTCTCCCAGATTAGAGTCCGCGCACTTAACCAAGACACCAAACTGGAGTGCCAGTGGCCATCATTTCCACCTTAAGCGTATGCTGGAGATCCAGGCACAGCCCTCCCCGACTGGCAACTGCTTCTGCTGTCAGGAGAGGTGACTTGGCCCGCTGGTGGCCGGAAACTGGCCCTGCAGTGGGAGGAGAGTTGCCCTGACCCCCCCCCAACACACACACACTTCATAGGCCCAGCAGACATGCACTACCAGGCAGGGTAGTGGGCACAACAGACAATTAGTGTCCCTGCCTGCCTCACAGCTGTTTTGCAAGACTGGAGAAGGCACTTGGGCTGGTCCTTTGGTGGTGGTGGGCTGGCCACACAGCTGAATACCCCTGTGCTCAGCAGGCCACTGGCTGCGTCTCACCTAGGCAGCAGGCAGAGAGGTGGGGACAAGGGGCCAGGTCTGCCTGTGAAGGACAACTCCCTCAGCCAATGAGCTGGCCCAGCATGGGAGGAGGAGGGGCAGGAATTTTTTTAGGAGGGGCAGGAATGCCGAATGATGGGCACTGGAGAAAGGGTACCCATCCACCACTTTGAGACTTCCTCCCTGTTGGGGAGAAGTTCCTACAGGGCATGTGCAGCCTGCAGGGCTGCCTTTAAAAAGAGGGTGGAAAGCGGCCAATGAAGACATGTCTATTGATTTCCCACAGGCAGAAAGAAGCTAGGAGAGGAGGAGGAAGACTTGGATGATACTGACCCCCCCCCTCACCTCTCTCTACCAAGGCCACGGGAGCTTGAGGAAATATTTCAAGAACTGGGGAAGGGGTGGGACACCCAGCCCCTTCTCCTGCTGCATGCCAGTGAGCGGAGGGAGGGCCCCAGGAAATGCCAGCTGATTTGAATCTAGGGAAACACCAGAGCCACTCAAGCCATGGCTCACTGGCAACCTCTTCCTATTCATCGAATCACAGAGTTGGAAGGGGCCTCCAGGGTCATCTAGTCCACTCCCCCTTCACAAATACCTCCCCCTCCACACCCACAGTGACCGCTGTTCTACACCCAGAAGATGACAAAAACACCTCCAGGATCCCTGGCCAAACCGGCCTGGAGAAAAACTGCTTCCTGACCCCAGTCTCTATCAGAGATTCACCCGTAAATCCAGGACCAAAGCCATTTGCTAAGACCATCATTTGAAAGGAAGCCTAGCCCACGCCAGAGAGCTACCTGTTTCCTCGCCTGTGGGACGTGGTTCCTGCCCAGGAATCCCAGCGGGTCCGTTCCAGCTCTTCAAACATTTGATGATGGGTCAGGTAGGCCTCATCGGAAGTGTCGTCCAGCTAAGATGAAAGTGTGTTATCTCTGGACATTCTAAAGAGCCAAAGTGGTTTACAGACTGGTGCTAAAAGCTTCCCGGGCTTAGTGCAATAACCATCATTGCAACCTGCAGAGGCAAAGTTCAATGCTGCAAAATTACTGTAGGATTTTTTTAGAAGATGCAGCGACTTCTTCTTCTCTCTATACCCCTTGAACTGCTGGTTTCCTCCCACTGCCTCCCCCTTAAGAGCACGAGCATTAAGCAAACAGATGGTGAGAAAGGACAGCTTTAGCAAGTCTGAAACTGTGAAGAAAACAGCTTCAGAGCTTCGTTGACAACGGTGCAAATTCTGTATTACTCCCCAAAGAACACTACTGTCGTAGCTTGCATCTTTCAAAGGGTCAGTGATTATCTCCCATACATTCCCCCTTTCCCTTGCAGTCCTTTTTGCCTGCCAAAAAGACTATTCCGGGGGTGGGGGTGGTGTCATGGGACCTGTGCAAAGAGCTATTGGGGGGGGGGGGGGGGCCTGCAGTGAAGAGAAGAAAGGGTCAAAGCTGCTCTCTTGCCCTATTCCTTCAGTGCAGACTTGCTGATGGGAAAGGGATGATTTCATTTCCTTTCCCATCCTCAGACCCAGGCTGGTCTCATGACCAGTGTTCCCTCTAAGCTGAGTTAGTGTGAGCTAGCCCACAGTTTTTTAGCCTTCGGCTCACACATTTTGGTCTCAGCTCAGGAAGGATGGTTCCAGAGCAAAATGATTTATGCAGTAGCGAAATCGCTCACTCACAACTTTAATGCCAGTAGCTCACAAAGTAGAATTTTTGCTCAGCAGACTCCACAGCTTAGAGGGAACATTGCTCATGACCGCAAGGATTTTATACAGGAGGCTGAAAGGGACTGCCTTCTGCTGCTGCTTTGCAGGATACAAGCCAGCATCTGCAGAACGTGCAACGATGGCAACTCAGATCCCGCAAAGCAGAGACGATAAATCACTTTTCACATTAAACGTTTTGTGCTCCCGCGAGAACAGTGGCACACGAGCCCTTGCGGGCAGATTCAAGCCGCACGGCAAGCCAAGGACGCACACGTTCGTTTGGTTGGCAACTGACAGCGAAGCACTGTCTGCCACGTGAGTAGCCAAATCTGCACACTAGG
This sequence comes from Gekko japonicus, assembly GCF_001447785.1. Lineage (NCBI taxonomy): Eukaryota > Metazoa > Chordata > Lepidosauria > Squamata > Gekkonidae > Gekko > Gekko japonicus. Next base: position 104,087 of record NW_015168157.1, on the reverse strand, counting down.
CAGTAAATGCAAAGCTACAAGCACAGGAGCCCCAGCCGGCAATCCTAATAAAAAGAAGAAGAAAAAACCCTGTTCATTAATAGAGATATGAGAGCTTACCTCTGGGCTTGCTTCTCCTGAAGCCTCCAGTTCTTTGGGATCCACCATCCTCCAGCTGCAAAACAACCACTCAAGGTTAGGGCAAGCTCTGCACAGGGTTCTTTCCAAACAGCCAGTTCCTCAAGACAAAAATACGGCTGGACTCAGTCTGTCTAGCTTGCAAGTTAAATAAGGGTTGTCGTGGCACACGCTGCGGACTCACTGGACAGCGGCACAAATGTCCAAAAATGAAGGTGGCGGGCATTCCCTCCCCAATGGAGACGAAAACGGCACCTTGTTTCCCAACGCCATGGATGATGGGAAGAGTACCACACAACCCTGGCAGCCTGACCTCCTCTCCTCCAGTGAGAAGTTACACTCTAGGTAAACAGGCCCATGCTGACCAGAGCCCAGCTAGTAAATCCAGGCGCTGGCACTGACCTTTCCAGCCCTAGACAGATTGAGGATAGCATACCTTAAGGACCACCTGCGCCCATGCGAGCCCACCCACCCCACCCCGCTCATCTTTGGCGGCCCTGCTGGGGGGGGGGCTGCTCTCTGAGCCTAGACGAGTGGCAACTTGACAGTCCCAAAACTAAGAAGAGCTTTTACTTTGGCAAGACTGAATGTTCTTCCCTCGGCAGTTTTGGAGGGCAGATATAATGAAGAAGAAGAAGAGATTGGATTTATACCCCCCGCCCTTCACTACCCAAGGGAGTCTCAGAGCGGCTGACAAACTCCTTTCCCTTCCCCTCCCCACAACAGACACCCTGTGAGGTGGGTGGGGCTGAGAGAGCTCTTGACAGAAACTACTCTTTTTCAAGGACAGCTCTTGTCAGAACTATGGCTTGCCCAAGGTCATCCAGCCAGGTGCAAGTGGAGGAGTGGGGAATCAAACCCGGTTCTCCCAGATTAGAGTCCGCGCACTTAACCACTGCACCAAAGTATCATACCCTAATAGAGCATGCAGATGCTCATATCATACAATCGAAACAACATATGATTATGGAGTACCCTATATTTGACGAGTTGAGGGCTAATTTAGTCACCCCTTTACTTGAAAGATATGGAACTGCTAAATGTGCGAGCCCAGGTGCCGTGGCTACTATTGGATACCAATGATCGTGTCACTCTCTCAGTGGCAAAATTTATAGGCGCAATAATCAGATATAAGAGAAATAATACACTGAGTAAGGTCTTTTACAATATTTTCTTTGGTTCTAATTTCTGCTTAAGGTGACGGCCATATGAGCAGTACTAGATAGACTGAACTTCAGAAAGGGCCTTCTCTACAGAGGCACCAAAACTTTGGAGCAATGGGTTCTGCCTGGTGTTCCCTCAAACTGAGAGCCAGTTTGGTGTGGTGGTTCAGTGCACGGAGTCTGATCTGGGAGAACCGGGTTCGATTCCCCACTCCTCCACTTGCACCTGGCCGGATGACCTTGGGCAAGCCGTAGTTCTGACAAGAGCTGTCCTTGAAAAAGAGCAGTTTTTGTCAAGAGCTCTCTCGGCCCCACCTACCTCACAGGGTGTCTGTCTGTTGTGGGGAGGGGAAGGGAGAGGAGTTCGTAAGCCCCTCTGAGATTTCTTTGGGTAGTAAAGGACGGGGTATAAATCCAATCTCCTCCTCCTCCTTCTTCAATGATCCTCACTGACTCCTCTTCCCATTCATGTGTTTCAACTGTTTCTCATATATTCTCGTATTTTTTAACTTCGTTTCCATTCCCCTATCGTTGGCCACCTTGGGAATGGCAGCTTTAAAACGTCTTATGCTGATCACGTTCTGATGTCCTTCCATCCCTGTCCTTTCTCCAGGACTCAGATAGGCACTGAATGCTGTTGCAATAGAGAACACAGTATTATGCATTCCACGATCAGCCAGATCTCTGGTTCTGGACGCATGGATGCTGCTGCCCCTCCACGAGGCACAGTAAGGAAACAGTTATTGTGCCACTTTGAATACCTATAAGAAGGAGGGCAGGATAAACTTCTTTTGTTTTAAATAAAGTGCCTCAGAGTGGAGGGAGAGCAGAGAGAAGACACTGCACAGAGGGGGCCCTCAGGAGAGGCCCCAGTTGGGCTGGGAGGTGCCCTACCATGGATCTGGCTTCAGTGTCAACCCAGACCTGTCCCTGAGTAGCGAAAAAGCGTGGTGTGCTGATCTGTTATCCTTGACAAAAGGGTTTCCTGGCACAGGAGCTAATCCTCTTTCCTTACGAAAGGAGGTGTGCTTATATGTAAATGGAAACGTTCCAGCTGCTTTATGAAGTCGGTAAGTCTCAAAAGCTTCTAAATAAAGTGTGCCCACCTTGGTGTCAGAATCTCTTTATACTGCAGCTTTTCGACTCGCGTGGCTGCAGCCATCGACATCGGGATCACAATGTTATTGATGTCGTAGGACGATTCTACTTTTTTCTTCTTTGCAGGCTGCTGAAACCACACAAGGCATTAGAAAGACACTTATCGAAACACAAATTGCGTAACTCCCCACCCCACCCCCAGTAAAAGCGATAAGGTCACATCCGGAATCCTGGTCTCATGACAAATGTGTATTATTGATTCCCTGGCTGCATAGAGTCCGGAGCCACGTTCATGACGTCCCTGCAACTGTTTACCCATTGATTTGTACTACATGGCTCCTTTTGCGGGCAGTTCAAAGTTATGAGTTGGGTTTCATTCACAATTTTTTGCTGTATGTTTATGTTGTAAAATTGATTGTTAAACAATACTATACTATCAAATAGACATTTGATAGTATAGTATTGTTAATAAAGTTTCCATTTTAGAGTAGTTTAGGGCTACATAGCATTTATACTCCCTTCTACTGATTTGGCTGCGTTCCTGGTCTTTTTTGCAGCTCTGGGCCCTGCCAGATTCATTCATTTCTTTTACAGTCTGCCTTCCTCAGTAGGACTCAAGGCAGATTTACATGATTTTCAGGATCAGGGCTTAAGCCTTTTGAGCTCGGCTGTGAAGCATTGCTAGAGAAAAGATGCAGAGCACAAAAAAAGTTATAAAGACAAGAAAGTTAGAATAAAGAATGAACACGCATTCTTACTAAAGGACAAATTAAAGAGTGATGGAAAACCAGCTTTGTGCATTCTGAAAAGGGGGGGAAAAGTTTTACCCTGCAAGCATTTACAAAAACTAAACGCCATTAAGGGGATATGCTTGCAACAGGACAGTGAACTTGAGACTAAGAGAGAATAATTCTCAGCAGGGATGAGAGAACAGAACCATAGAAGCAGCAGAAACCAGGAACGGAGGTGAGATATTCAGGGGAGCGCCGGAAACAGAGATCCTGAAGATCCTGGTTCTTCCACATGAGGCAGGAAACAAGCAGAGAAGAAGAAAGGGCCTTCCTCCAGTCAAGACAGGGAGCTGCCCTCAGCTTAGAGGGAACACTGGTCAAGACAGGGAGCTGCCCCTGCTGCCAAACCCCAAGACATGAATGACCCAAACCAAGGATGCCCTCTGCAAAGTGAGAACAAAATGTTCCTTGAAATTCGCAGCTCTGTTACTCCTGCAATACACGCTACCCATCAGAAAAAAAATGGCCCAGGCTTAAAGGCCATCACTCTGCAATACCAGACGGTTCCTGCCTTCCTGCAGTTCTGCCTGCCAGAGAGGTCCATGGTCCAACTCACCAATGCTGAGCTGCCAGCAGCCACGGAATTGCCAGGGACGTAGTTGAAGGGCGGGGCAGAAGTATTTTCTAGGCACACAGAGGACACGTGATGCAAGTGACTAGGCTTGTGGGCCTGAGAGCTGGGAACCAGCAAGCTGTGACTGGCCGGCACTTTAAGGAGAGAACCTGTTAGGAGAACCCAGTGGAAATACACCTTAGTCAGTAAGTCACAGCTATTCTTCGCCCCGACAACCAAGAGATGCTCGTTCTGTAACATCTGGCAAAGCATCACAGGGAAGATGGGACTTCCTCTCTCTACGATGCTTTTCTAGAAGAAACTGTTCTCAACATAGGCAGGCACCGCTGGCTCTGCAAATGGGCTGATGTAAAAGTGACCCTAGAATACCACACCTGTTGTCAGTGTGTTGCAGGTGCCCTATTATAACCCCCAAACTCTTTAGAGGAAATCAATATAAAATTATCAGTAGCACTGAAAGAACAGGGGGTGGGGTGGGAATCCTGTCTCTTACAGTATTATAGCTGGCAATCACCGGATGAAATAGATTTGTAACAGATTGAGGAAGGACAAAGGTAGCTTGCAGGATTCACGGCCACAAAATACGGCTAAGGCCACTTGCCCAGATGGCTGTCAAAAGGGCTGTCAAAGTCATGGGTGGTAGTTACCATGGCTAGAGATGTGAAGGCCCGGGAAAAAACCAGAAAAATCCAGGAAAAAAACGTTTTTTTTTCCTGAAGCCTTTTTGTTTTTTTCCGAAAAATTGGGAAAATTGAAAAAAGAAAAAAAAATGATTATGGAACGTTTTATTTTAACATGATGAATAAAATATTCATACCATGGCTAACAGCCACTGACAAGAGGAAGGAAACCTCCATGTACAGAGGCAGCCTGCATGACTGCCAGTGTCGGAGACAGGCAACACGAGACAGCCATCACTTCAGTGAGCAGAATCTGGCTACTGGACGGGCCCGCAGGGTCTCAGACAGCCAAAGCGGCCGTCTGATTTGGATGCGCCCAACCCCCAGCCACCTCTCCCCTCCACAAGACAACACTGGTGTCAGTCCAAAGAGGTGCACTGCTTCCCCTGCTGACTGATGCATTTACCAGATGGAGAGAGAGAAGACGAATCATTGCTGGTGAAGTCTTTCATCCCCCAGTGGGTCATCCTCAAAGTCTTGAGCTTATGGCTTAGCCTGTGGTCCTCCCTTAACAAGGCTTCAAAGTGTATATGAAGAGGTCTGCCTAGAGACAGAGGAAACAAGTGGCTGTGAGACACACCTTGCACAGCTGCAGCTGCTACGGCTGCTACGGCTCACAAGACAGCCTTTCTTTCTACTGTCCCAGGTTCACCGCAACCTAGTTCAACCGCATCACACGTGCCTCCTAAGTCCGTTTGACAGGTGGAGTTCCGAAGGCACATCTGTCCCCCAGCTCCAACACTTCTGGCCACTAACAGCAACACCCCTGTATTCCAAACACCAGACACGTTACTTGCACTAATACCTGACAGCAACATAAGCAGGGTCAGCCCCGGATTGTACTTGGATGGGAGGCCACCAAGGAAGTCCAGGGTTACTACGCAGGGGCAGGCAATGGGAAACCACCCCTGCTCATCTCTGCCTTGAAAACCCTACAGGCTGGCCATTTAACTTGATGGTGTTTTCCATCCATCATCCCACACAGCCAGACAGACCTGCAAGTAGTTTTAGAACCAGTTTTAGAACCAGGTGAATTCATGTTTACTTGTAACCTTGGAGACTGGTATTGTGCTGCTGGTGCAACAGAAACAGCTTCTCAGAGCCACCTGATTCTTCCAGTTGGACAAGCAGCCTTTGGCGCAATGTTAGAACCGGGGATTCTGGGAAAGCAGAAGCTGAAGGCCCTGCCCTGGAGAGAGCACCTCATTGTTGCCGTCACTGCTGATTCTCAGTATGGCCTAATAGATTTGGTTCCACATGCCCCTTTCCCCACGATTCCATTTCAGAAACCATTTAAACTACCCACTGATCGGGTTTTGGCTGCTCAAGACTGGTGATTAAGGAGGGGAATCTCTGATCACTGCTCAAGACGGGTGATCAGGGAACTGGCTCATGAACTAAAGTGCAACATGAATTTTGGCCTGTTTGTGGTTCACAAAGCGATGTTGACGAACTGAAGAGCCGCCTTGAACTTCCACACATTTTTAAGGCAGTTCGTGAAGAGCAGAAAGCAGGGGTTTAAATGGCTCTTGGAGCCATTTAAACCCCTGCTTTCTGCTCTTTATGAAAAACTGCTGAGCGGTGGGGAGCAGAAAGCACGGTCACGAATTTATACAAACCAGTTCAGTTCACAAACCAACGTATTGGTTCATGGTTCAGTCCAGGCCCATCCCTACTGGTGATGCAGCGGAAGACGTAAGAACTTTCAAGGTCCTTTACCTGTTTTCAGCCAAAAGGAGCTCCCAAAGCAGGCCCCTCCAATTTCAAAATAAAGGCGTAGGCAAAATGTAGCGCAAGTACCAGAGGGAAGCAGTTCTTAGCACTGCCTCGATCTGGGTACACCCACAGGAATTTTTTTCTTGCTGCTTCCTCAGAAATCCCTCACACAGGCCAGGTCAAGAAGACTTACTTCCTGCTCCTCCACACACACAAACTATGAGACACGGAACCTCCTTGTTCGTGGCGCCCATGGCTTCATCATTATTGTCAGGTGAACGGCCCAGCTTTCTTTCTAAACCTCTGGGTTCCACGGCTCGCTCAACCACCCTCTCTGCTTTGTTTGCTCCCCCCCGACCTGGTTGTTTTGGCTGACGTTTCTGTACTGTTTTACATTTGGATTTTATGGAAACCGCTCTGTGGAACCTTTCGGGATGGCAAAGCAACAGATACCCCTTTTCATTGAGCAGGTCAGCAGCCCTGCCGGCATTCTTTTAACCCAACCTAACAAAAGCTCGGCTCCTTCAGGGAATCCAGCAGTGGGATCTGGGAAGGCTGGGGCAACGCTTTTACAATCAAAAGCCGGCAACTCTGTTCGTAAGCAGCTCCCCCTCCTTTCCCCCTAAGCATTATGGGTTGCGCCTTCACAGCTGAAGACCTACCCAGACAACTGGTTTAAAGCCTAAGGCCCAAGAATTTGTCAGTGTGCACAACACTGTTACTCAACACACACAAGAGTTAAACGTGCTGCAACTAGATTTTTTGTTCAGTCGCACAGTCGAGTCCGACTCTTCGCGACCCCATGGACCAGATCCCGCCAGGCCTTCCGGTCTTCCGCCGTCCTCTGAAGTTGGCTCAACTTCGTGCTCGTTGCATCTGTGACACTGTCTAATCATCTCATCCTTTGCCGTCCCCGTCTTCTTTGACCTTCAATCTTTCCCAGCATCAGGGTCTTCTTCTCCAGTGAGTGCTCCCTTCTCATTGGGTGGCCAAAGTATTTGAGCTTCAGTTTCATTATCTGGCCTTCCAGGGAACAGTCAGGGTTGATTTCTTTTAGGATTGACTGATTACCAGATTCCAATTCCTAACTGTACGATCATTTCTTGGTTCATTCCCTCCAGAGTGGAAGATCCTCAGTGGAAATAACGATGGCCAACCAAATGATCATGGTTAAGAGGGAGCTGCTGTAGGCTGAAACAAATCATCTCGACAGAAGCCATCTGTGGCGTCCTTGCTTATTGGGGAGACGGTTTTACTTTTAAACACGCTTTGTGTACCTAAACTTGGTAGATTTCTGCTGCCACCAGGAATTAAAATTCCAATTCTCTCTCTTTTGGTAGTATGACCTAGGGTCTGGGCACTTCAGAGGACTATGTGGCCCTGAGGAAGTACTGTACTGAATTCTGGGATAAGTTTAAACAAAATTTGATTTATTTAATAAAGAACGAAATAGGTTTCTGGTTATTTTGAACAGCTGCTGAAGAAAGGGACTTGTAAATATAACTGGCAAAGCTTGGTGCTACAAACAGTCTCTCAAACTCCAAACTCCAGTCTGACAGGCTTAGACACTCATATATATAGCCACACAGGCTAGTCTCTTTGTTTTATTCACCCAGAACAGAATCAGCTCTTATAGTCACTCAGACTAAACTGTCTGCCTTATTCACAGAATAGAAGGAAAATTCCATAGTCACACAGACCATGCTGTCTCTTCAGACTTCACACACAGAATTCTTCATAACTCTCAGAGTCACACAGACTCTCTTCAAAACTCTTCCATACTCGTCTCTCATATCACAGAATCCCCTCATAGACACACACACACAGACACCCCTCCTCCCACACTCTCAGTCATCAGCCAATCACAGCACACTCATCTCCCCCTATCGCTCTCCTTACACTACTGCAGTCAAACTCAACATTTAAAGACACGCACACACCAAAACATGGAATCATTACACCATCTTCAACCAATTTTCGCAAAGGACAATACTTGAGACTTCTGCTGCTGAGAATCACAAGAATAAATAAATAAATAAATAAATAAAGAAGCACGACTTAAGGAACTGATGCCACTGATTGGCTTACATAAAAATCCCTTCCAACTGCAGCAGCGATTTTAATACTCCTTTGTATCCCTCTGCAAGTCTGTCAGTAATTGCAGTGTTTTCAGTGCCTGCTCTATAGTTAGGGGCCTTAAAAGCCGAGGTACTCATGCCCCAAGAAATTCCCACTTCGAGAAGTAAAAGGAAGGCTTCCAACATGACAAAAATGCAGCTTTCTTAGATGGGGTGAATCAGCTGGGGCTGGGAAGCACCCCTGGCCATACATGGGACTAGAACACTGCACTTTTGTAAGCGGGATGAAGAAAGGTCGCCTCAAGAGGCAGATCCTTCATTCTACAAGCAAAGACTGTAATTTTACTCACCATGAGAAAACGAGAGGATGGGATGGAAGCCAGGATCCAGCAGGGCGACCCGCTCCTCCACTGACATTGTTGCTGGGTCGATAGTCTGAACGGAGGACTTACAATCGCACAAGATGCAAGAACTGGGGTGCTCACAGTTGCATTTCTGGGTAAGAGACTTCTGTGGCTGGAACGAAAAGGTTTAAAGCAGCCATCTAAACTGAAATTGTTTTGTTTCAGAGTGAAACCACATCAAACCAGGCCCGTAGCTAACGTGGGGCCAACGTCCCCCCCCCCTTTTGTGGGGCCCTCCCCCCCCCGATCCTCAGCTCTCCCTCCCTCCCTCCCTCTGGCCCCCTCACCCCCTGATCGATCTGAGCCGGCATCTCCCCGTTTGAGCTCATCTGTGATGAGCTGAGTCTCTTTAGGACCCAGCAGCAACCAAGGGTTGACTGAGTCACACACTCATTGGTCAGATCGCAGACCCCACCTTGCCCTGAAGCCTTTGATGTAATTAGCTGGTGGGGGCCCCCAAGGCCCCCTCCCCAAAAAATCCCTAGCCAAGGGGCTGCATCAAACGCCTGGAAATCTGTGACAAGATTTCCCCATGAACAGTTCAGGAGCTGTAGGAGCCTTGGTTTGAATTAGGCTAGCGAGTGATGTTGACTGCTCTCCATAGCCCTGTTTTCCTAAGGGAAACTTCTCATACAAACATACATCCCAAAGCTGCCAGCAGGCAAAAAATGATGGATACCATCTGGGTGCAACCTGGGAAACAGAGCAGGGAAAAGTTACCCCCCCACACACACACACACCTTTAGGGCTGCAACTCCCATTTCACCCTCACTACAGCCGCTTTTCAAAGTTACATTTGCCCCTAGGAGAGCACGTAATTGGGACTCAGACTTGATAAAGATGACTGAAAACCCAGTAAAACCCGAATAAGAGTCTAGAGCAGGGGTGTCAAACATGCGGCCCGGGGAGAGCTTTCTTCCCCCAGAGGGCTTCCATCAGGCCCGCACTGGAACTGGCCATCTCCTGCTTCCAGTTCTGCTGCTGCTGCTGCTGCATCACAGCTTGCTTTGCCAGACTCTCTTAATCACTCAGCCATTTCATGTTTTAACCTGGGTCCTAAACTCAGAACTCTGAGCATGAGATTTCTGTGGTGAATGCCAATAAATCAAAAGGTTTACAGCTTACAAGATACACACTTGAACAGCATAATCAAGATTGCAGCAGCACATACATTTTGATGCAATAATTCAGAGCAAGAAGTGTCAGTTATAAGAGGCTGTTAAATAAACAAAATATGGTAAGAGTGCTGATGTTTTATTTATTTATTTATTTAATAATTCGATTTTTACCTCGCCCTCCTAACCAAAGCTGGCATGTTTTTATGTTAAGTAAAAAAATATCTTTGTGTTTGTGTCCTTTATAAAGTTTTCATCTCCGCTACCTGGCATTACATTTTACGACACACATGGCCCGGCCCAACAAGGTCTCATGTATGTCAGATCCGGCCCTCATAACAAACGAGTTCGACCACCCCTTGTCTAGAGGCACCTTAAGACTAACAATATTTTATTCCTTTGTAAGTTAGATGAGCCCCCTTCCAATATAAAGCCAGACGGTAATGTCCAATCATTCAAACAAGGTGGACACTGCTTAGCTGTGGAGGGAAATGCTTCTTCCTATCCGAATATTTGAGTTCCAGAAAACAAAGATCACCAAGCAGCTCTCGGTGCCACGCACACAATAGCTGCACTGTGGGTGGAACAAGCAAGGAAACCAGCTGACACTTCCTTCTACACTGTTCATGGCTTGGCGCTTCCCTTTGCTGGCTCTCATGGTAGAGTCCTAACCTTGAGCTAAGAAAACACGCATTAATGTTTGCTTAGAGCTATGCAGGGGTCATTTCATAGAAAAAGAGGTGCAGGAGCTCATTAGCATAACTTATTTGCATATGCCACACCCCATGCTCAGGCACCACTGGACTGTTTTGGCACCACGGGACGTGCGGATCTGTCCTCGCAGAGGAGGGAGAGCTTGTACCTGAATAAAACTTGGTCTTAAAGGTGCCACTGGACTGTTTTGGCACCACGGGACGTGCGGATCTGTCCTCGCAGAGGAGGGAGAGCTTGTACCTGAATAAAACTTGGTCTTAAAGGTGCCACTGGACTGTTTTGGATCGCTAGCTATTGGCGGCGGGGGGGGGGGGGGGCTCTGCAGCTTACCTGGCTGCTTCTTGCTCTGACTGAGGGCTGCGGGGAGCAGGGGGTGGGCCTTGTTGCATGTGCCTGCCCCCTGGGCTCTTTACTGCCGGAGCTCCGCTCCTGTGCACTCCTTCAGGAAACAACCCCTGGAGCTATGCAAGGAACTACACCACTCCAACACAGGGAGGGGCTATCACTCTGTGGTACAGCAGGTTCACGCTGCGGTATCTCCAGTTAAGAGGCCAGAGACAGCAGGATGAGGAAAGACCCTCTGCCCAAGATGCTCAGCAGCTGCTGTCAGGTAATCAAAGCCACCCTGGGCAAGACAAGACCCCTACTCAGGACGTTATGGGCATTTCATGTGTTTAAAACAGCTGACATGGCAAACATGGGTGGGATGTTTAAAAACACTTGGAAATGTATTTATTTAGTATTTAAAACATTTATTAGCTGGCTTTCTTCCTCATGCAAGCACAAGGTGGCTTACCCTATAAATAAAATGCATAATATTGATCACATAAAAAAAACATAAAACCAAAATTTAAAGCCACAGTTCAGGACTGGTTTAATCAAACGCAGTCCAAAAGAAAACCATCTTCAGCTGCCTCCTAAAGATCGAAACGGAGGGGGCCAGCCAGGCACACCTCCCTAGAGAGGTTGTTTCATAACTTTGGGGCTACCAACGAAAGGGCCCTGTCTCGTGTGACCACGAAATGAGCTTCTTTGATTGATGGGGTAGTCAGGAGGGCCTCTCCCTGCAACCTTAATTCAGGGTGAGAAATGTATGGAAGACGACGGTCCTTCAGATGGGTCTGGTCCCAAGCCATGGAGGGTTTTAAAGACTGCTGTCAAACTGCCCATGAAAGCAACTGGTACTCATAGCAAAGTATAGCTGACTCAAGCCAGGCCTCATCCTGCCCCCTACCCCTTGGTTTAAAAGCAATGCAGAGAATCCCAACACACAAACCCACAGAACAAGAGTACTGCAGTCATCCAGGTAGGTCTACCAAAAAGAAAGACACGATCAAGAAACAAAACACACCACACTGGAGATGCCTATCAGGGCGAGGCGCTGGTAGGGAAAGAATAGACCAGAGCAGCTGGAGCCAGCCAGTTAGGTCACACCACTCAGACAGCACATGTGCTAAACCATCTAGAACATGGGTGTCGAACTCATTTGTTATGAGGGCCGGATCTGACATAAATAAGACCTTGTCGGGCCGGGCCGTGTCTGTCATAAAATGTAATGCCAGGTAGCGGAGATATAACCTTCATATAAAAGACACAAACACGAAGGGTCTTTTTTTAACTTAAAATGAAAACATGCTCGAAACATTAGCATTCTTGCAATAGTTTGTTTATTTAACAGTGTCTGATAACTGACACCCCTTGCTCTGAATTATTGCATCAAAATGTCTGTGCTGTTGCAATCCTGAGTATGCTGTTCAGGTGTGTATCTGTCAGCTGCAAAACAAAATGACACAGCAGAACTGGAAGAAGCAGAAGACAGCCAGTTCCACTGCGGGCCGGATAACAGCACTGGGAGCCTGATTTGGCCCTCGGGCCGCACGTTAGACACCCCACACCTAGAACATCCCATCCAGTACATTTTATTGATCTTCAGGGATGGAAGGGGGATTGGAAGCTAGCCCACCATTCTAGCCCACTACCCTCAAGAGGCTCTCCACTATGCCTCCTACTGAACCGACACATTTCAATGGAGGGGCAGGTGTTGTTTGTTGCAGAGAAACAAAAAGCAATCTCAAGGGAAAGACTAATCAATTTGGCATGACAAAAGCTGTCGGGAACTACAGTCCATTTCATCAAACGCACCTGATGATGAAGAGGCATCCTGTCCATAAACAGTTATGCTACCAATAAATCCATTCCTCTTAAAACGCCATGCAATACCCTTTCTGTTTTTAATACTGACGCATGAGACGGAAGTCGAGCGTTACAAAAGCCTTTTTCCAGTAACCATCGTAGAAGTGAAACCTCACACCTACCTTCCTGGAAAGGTGAGAGACCGTGCTGGCTCTCACCAGCCTGCGTTTCCTGTATCTGCAAACCGGACGGATTCTGGCAGCGACGCAGCTGTTGTCAAGGGGGGAAGGAGCAGCAGGCAGACTGCTGTTCGGCTGCTTTGGTTTCTTGAGAATCCGGCTAGCGTCTGCGCCATCCTGGGTGGAGGACTTTGTGGAGTAAGGGTTGAAGCTGCAGCCAAAAGGAAGAATTTCACACACTGAGAATTAGTCTGAAGGGGGAAGGGCGAAACTTAATCGTTTGTCTTGGCTGATTATCCCAGAGCGCCACATCTTCAGGAAGTTTCTCAGATGACAGTGTCTATCTACGTAAGAGTTTTACATAAATGTTAGTCCTGCTAATACCGATCATACTGTCCCAGATCTGTGCAGGCAAAACTCTGGGGGAGGGGGCTGGCTTTGGAAAGAACAGCCATAAATACAATTTGTAGAGCAACCACCGTCCTTGACCAACTCATAGTTCAGCAAATGCAGAACAGTCCTTTGAAAATTGAGGATCATCCCTTCAAAACTTCAGGCTTGGTCCGTTCTGCTACATCATAAGAACTAGTAGCCTGTTGCAAAATGCCAAGTGTGCGTCTTTAATGATTATTTAATGATTCCATAATAATTCCAAGACTGGATTTCTATTTTAATTTTTAGAGGAGGAGGAGGAGGAGGAGGAGGAGAAACCAAAGCACTGGAAGACAAAAATTCGGAGATCAATCAGTCTGATTAGAAAAGGAGACAAAGCCATCTGACTGCCAAGAAAGCACGTACAAAGTACAATTAGGAGTGTCTGAGTAATAAGCAGAAGGAAATGAGAACAGTGATTATTTGTTTGAATCGTTATGTGTCTTCAGTAAATGAAAAAGGGACAGAATGTTTGTTTTTTAGTGTAATGCCCACAGACTGGATCTATTTTAAGCCGCTTCTATACAGAAGCCAAACCCCTCACTTCTTCATGTGTTGTCACTAGAGATCCCCACTGATGGTTTCAACATTGCCATGGTTTCAATACAACATCCGACTTTCATACTACAAACAAAACTATCTTTTCAAATTTCTCTGAAAATTGCGTGTGTAAAACTGCCATCAAGCCACAGCCAGTTTATGACAACCTCTCATGGGGCTTTCAAGGCAAGAGACACACAGAGGTGGTTTGTGATTGCCTGCCTCTGCACAGCAACCGTGGACTTCCTTGCTGGTCTCCCATCTGAGGACTAACCAGGGCAAACCCTGCTTAGCTTCTGAGAACTGACAAGATAGGGCTAGCCTGGGCCATCCAGGTTCAGGGCAAGACCTGCAGTAGACATACATACTACTAGTCTTATCAGCCTTGGAATTTAACCCTTATCTGAGGCAAGGGGAGGGGCCTTGGCCCAGTGGAAAAGCACTTGTTTTGCATGCAGACAGTCCCACATTCCATTCCTGGTACTCCCAGTTAAAGCATATCAAGTAGTGAAGGTTGTGAAAAATCTCTGTCTCTCCAACTTTTTTGTTATGAGGGCCGGATCTAACATAAATAAGACCTTGTTGGGCCAGGCCACGTGTCATAAAATGTAATACCAGGTAGCGGAGATATAAGCTTTATAAAGGACACAGACACAAAGAGGTTTGTTTTTTTTAACTTAAAATAAAAGCATGCTTAAAACATTAGCTCTATATGCTGCTAACCTACTTTTGATTTATTGACATTCACCAAGTTCTGAGTAGAGATGTGAAGGCCCGGGAAAAAACTGGAAAAATTCGAGGGGAACCGTTTTTGTCCTGAAGCCTTTTTAATTTTTTTCCGAAAAATTGGAAAAATTGGAAAAATTGAAAAAAGAAAAGAAAAAAATTGATTATGGAACGTTTTATTTTAACATGATGAATAAAATATTTTAAAACAAGGTGTTCAAATATTTTCCAAATCATTTCTAAAAATATATCTATATGGTATCAGATTGATCTAATTTCTGTGCACTGAGGACAAGCAAGTCCTAGGTTACAAACTGAACTCTCCAATGCAAGAACAAGATGCATTTCTTCCTTTAGAAGGTGCTATTGTCAGAAGAAAATAAAAAGGTTTCAGTTTTATTTTTGCATGTGGGTGAGTATTCTGTTTGTAATAATTGTTTGGATAAACTATATTTTTAATATGCTAGTTGTGATAATTTCATGCCAAGTAAAAATGTCCATAGTCATATTTTATGTTCCTAAAGTAACAGAATGACTTTCAATCTAGAAAAGACAAAAGAAATGCTAATGTAGCATTTTTTTTCAATTTTTCCGAAATTTTCCGTTTCCCCCCGAAAAAAACTGGGGGGAAACCGGGTTTTTTTCCGAGCTTCAAAATTTCCGGAAATTTTACATCTCTAGTTCTGAGTCTAAGACCCAGGTTAAAACATGAAATGGCTGAGTGTGATGGAAGCCTTCCAGGGGCCTGATTCGGCCCCCCGGGCCGCATGTTTGACACCCCAGCACTAGAGAACTGCTAGCAGTCAGCAGGCATTACTGAGCGAGACAGACCAATGACCGTACCCAATATAAATCAGCTTTAAATGTTTATAAATAACCCGGCACGCCTCCTAGTGAGGGGTGCCATTTTCTTATGACTTTTTCAAAAGTGCAAGAGAGGAGAGACTGATGTGTGGCTATTAGAAACAGTCACTATGAGAGGCAGCAGATCTCCAGCAGCCCACAAGAGGTTAATCACCACCATGTCCAACTTGTGGGCTTCCATGGAATCTGACTGACCCCTGCAGAAGCCAGGCTGCTCCTTGCCGCCATAACTGCTTCACGCCAATGGAGAGAGGCATGACAGTTCACTGTTCCTTCAGCCAGTCCTCTGGCCTACGCGAGCAAACCGAGCGTGCTTCAAAACTAGTGGTGCTGGAAAGTGTGGTCAAGTCACAGCTGGGTTCTTAAGGCAAGAGACTTTCACAGGTGGTTTGCCACTGCCTGTCTCTGCATAGTGACCCTACACTTCCTTGGCGGTCTCCCATCCAAATACTACTCGGGGCTAACCCTGCTTAGCTTTCAAGATCTCATGCCATCCAGGTCGGGGCACTTTATGATTACAGTTCTGCAAATTCTCCTCCTATGAACGGCTTGGAACACCAGTCCATTGTTGCCCGGGACAAGATATATACCCCCTCCTCCAATACTGATCAATTTTGCAACACACATGCACAGCTGAAGCCCCACTGCCCTGCCCCCCAACAGAAAAATCCACTCCTACTATAGATTGTGACAAGTGTCATTGTGTTAATTTCCCCAACTCAAAGGGAAGGAAAGCCACATGACGACTGAAGCCCTCTGAGGTTAAAAAAGCTACTTCCTACCCACACCATTAAAAAGGTAAAGGTTTCCCTTGCTCGAAAGCCAGTCGAATCCGCCTCTAGGGGGCGGTGCTCATCTCCGTTTCCAAGCCGAAGAGCCAGCACTGTCTGAAGACTTCTCCATGGTCATGTGGCCGGCGTGACTAAACGCCGAGGCACACGGAAGGGTGTTCCCTTCCCACCAAAGTGGTACCTATTGATCTACTTGCAATTTCTCGCTTTCGGAACTGCTAGGTTGGCAGGAGCTGGGACCAGAAACGGGAGCTCACTCCGTCATGTGGCACACTCTGGTCTCGAATTGCTGAGCTACCGACCTCCCGGTCTGCAGCTCAACATCTTAACCCCTGAGCCACCATAGCTGTGGCCTAATCCAGATCCCCATCTTGGGATATGGAAGAGTCAGCATTCAAATGCTTCGATGAGTGGGTTCCCACACTGCTGCCCTCACAGCACCCACTGGGAGCTGGGACACTTAACACAGAGACCCTATCGTGTGCCACCCCTCCTGACCCCCACCTACTCCCACCTACCCACTCAACTGCAAGCCCCTCTAGCACGGCCCTACCCACGATGCTACCATGCCTCACTCACTCATTCAAGACAAGCAGCAACCAGCTTACAAGCACACCAGCATCACAACAACAGACGGCCAAAGAGAGAAGACAGGCAGTTTTCCCACTTCCCTATCCTCTGCTTGATGTACTCAAATGTGCCAGGCATATTCTAGCTACTCTCAGTACACAGATTTGCACAAACAGCGTAACATACCTTAAAGGCCACTGACAGCCTTCTGGTGACACACAAACTGTTGAACACAACAAAGAAGAAGAAGAAGAGATTGGATTTATACCCCTTGCCCTTCACTACCCGAAGGAGTCTCAGAGCGGCTTACAAACTCCTTTCCCTTCCCCTCCCCACAACAGACACCCTGTGAGGTAGGCAGGGCTGAGAGAGCTCTTGACAGAAACTGCTCTTTTTCAAGAACAGCTCTTATCAGAACTATGGCTTGCCCAAGGTCATCCAGCAGGTGCAAGTGGAGGCATGGGGGAACCAAACCCGGTTCTCCGAGATTAGAGTCCGCGCACTTAACCACTACACCAAATTGGCTCCCATAGCTGGGCAAAGACAACTGTCCAAATGAGAAACAGAATTTCTTTTTCTTTCATTTTTACAACTTGGGGAGAAAAGACAGGCAAAACATCGCTGTATCAATTTGGCTTATGCCCCCAATGTATTAGAAGGGCTGACAGCAGGCAAAGATGCACTGCATGAATTAATCACTCCACTGTAACAAACACTCCTCCTGCTACGCAGCATCATATCGCCTTAAATCAGAAAGGTAGAACAACCATTATTTTAGCAACAGCATGCAACTATGTTAAAATTCATCATTCTAAAGATGATAACTGCTCTGTGGCTCCCCAATCTCACAGCTAGAAGCAAGAATCCACAGGAAGTCTCTCTTAGGCAGCTCTGAAATGTATCCTGCTCTCCTTTCCCAGAAGTAACCCCCCCCCTTTTTTCATCATGGTTCGTCTGGACAGTTTAAAGATTCTTATCTAACTCAAAAGTTAAACTTACTTGGGAAGTGAGATCGATGTTCAATTATTAGTAACCCCCCCCAAAAAAAAAGTGGGTGGGGCATGGTGGCTCAGAGGTTAAGACGCTGAGCGGCAGACTGGAAGATCGGTAGTTCGGCAGTTCAAGACCCGAGTGCCGCATAACAGAGTGAGCTCTCGTCTCTGGTCCCAGTTCCTGCCAACCTAGCAGTTCGAAAGCAAGAAACTGCAAGGAGATAAACAGGTATTGCTTCATTGGGAAGGTTAACAGCCTTCCGTGCACCTCGGCGTTTAGTCATGCCGGCCACATGACCACGGAAATGTCTTCGGACAGCGCTGGCTCTTTGGCTGGGAAACGGAGATGAGCACCGCCCCCTAGAGTCGGATTCGAGCAAAGGAAACCTTTACCTTTACCAGAAAAAGTGAAATCCCAGTCCTCCGTTTTTCAATAATCCCGTCAAAAGAACTCTTCTACCATGTTTACGTTTGTCCTATGGGAAAGAAACATACAAGCGAACTTTCATGTTCATTAATAGATCCTGAAATGGCTCTGACTCACCCCCATAACAAGTCAATATATAACTTCCAGTCTAGCTTAGTATCTTAACTCTTCCAGTTTTGAAACAGAGAGAGACAGAGCACTACATCTCACGTACAAGAGC
Organism: Gekko japonicus; assembly: GCF_001447785.1. NCBI lineage: Eukaryota > Metazoa > Chordata > Lepidosauria > Squamata > Gekkonidae > Gekko > Gekko japonicus. Next base: position 85,763 of record NW_015168157.1, on the reverse strand, counting down.
CTAAGGGAAATCATTCAAGGTATGGCAAACAGCAGAGCTGATGGAAAAGTTTTTAATTAAGCTTCTATCACACCAAGAGGCGACACTGTGGAACGACGAAATTTCCTTTAAAAAGCAACGACACCACAAGCCTCGGATCCCTACTGACCACGGAAGATGTCTCATCACATTTTAGGGACAATCAAGTAAACATCACCTATGCCAAGCTTCGGGTCCCCCTGAAATTCTGCACACCAATATTTCCTCACCTGTTTTTATAAGACGAGATTAATGAAGCTACTTTACAGGCCCGCTGCTGCCTGCAGTGGACCAGTCATAGAGTCTTTCAACACTTCTAGACTGGAAAAAATAACAAGCTGAGTAACACGTTTCTCTGAAAGCATGAATAAATCAGAAGCAAACGCCCAAGGGAAGACTAACTGTAATAAAAGCAACAAGGAATGAGAGTTGGAAAGACTCTGGAGACTCCAAACACGTAGCAAGTCCAAACTGAATCTGTCTGGCCGGGTCAGGCATGAAGAAGCATGTTCAGGAGCCAAGGCCATGTGGACTCTGTTCAGAAGAAGAAGAGGGAAGAGATTGGATTTGTACGCTGCCCTTCACTACCCAAAGGTGTCTCAGAGCGGCTTACAAACTCTTTTCCCTTCCCCTCCCCACAACAGTCACCCTGGGAGGTAGACAGGGCTGAGAGAGCTCTTGAGAGAAACTGCTCTTTTTCAAGGACAGCTCTTATCAGAACTACAGCTTGCCCAAGGTCCTCCAGCCAGGTGCAAGTGGAGGAGGAGTGGGGGATCAAACCCAGCTCTCCCAGATTAGAGTCCGCGCACTCAACCACTACACGAAACTGGAGCCATTTCCTTCTGCATGTGGCCCTTAGGCCTCACATCAAGACTAGGAATAGGGAACCCAGCTCTTGGGCTGTTCAGGGGAATACAGAGAGAAGTAGCGAAAGACAGAAAAGCTCATACTACAGCCAAGGGTCTGCACCTGACAGGTAGCAACCACTCCCAAGTCCAACAAAGAACAGGCTCTCTTCTATCCTGACAGAACACCAAAGCCAAAGGACAACAGCGACCAGCTTCAGACCATGAGCCTCACTACGTGAATGCATCAACTGCACGCAAAGTATGTGATCTATCTTCTGCTGGGCAAGAAAACTTTCCAAAACAGCAATACAGATGGGAGAACCCTTTCCCCTTCAAAAACGCACGTTCATTTTGTCCACTTTCACCAAAGCTGGTAGAGGCAGAGGAGGGTCAACTCAACAGGATACATTTCAAATATCACACTGATCAACCTGTAAGAAAAGGAGGACTAACCAGTTACTTATTCCGTTGACTTGATGGGGTGATGTGCAGGCTTTTGGGGGCTCGGGAGCCCCATTGATGGGTGTACAGGTGGGACTTTGACACACAAGGTTTCTTAAAGACTGCGCAAGGCGGGAATTCTGCAAGAGAAAAATAAAATCTCAAACTCAAGGAAGTTTGGCGACAGATTGAATGGTGGAAGACTCTAGTGTGGTTGTTGGTAAGGAAGGGGGGGGGAGACAAAAGAAGCAATTTGCAAGTGAAAAGGGGAGACAGAAGTAGTCTGACATCCCAGCAAGAACCATCTCCTGTCCTTTTCAAACCACCTGCATTCAGGAACTCAAATGTATGCAACAGGTATTTCAGTCTAAGCAATGAGGACCTGTGTTCACATCCGTTCAAACAAAGGACAAGAAAAGTCCACAATTTCTTTACCCTTAATGACTAAAACTCAGCTTAAGACGACTGTAAATTAAGATGGTAGTTTACGTCATCTTAATTTTGCCTTCTGGTGTCAGGTGAAGCCCAAATCCTGCAATGCAACAACAACTCAAGCAAGCCAAATGAGAAACTCCTCCAGCAGATCTCAGTTCTTACCACAGACACCTTTGAGAAAATACACACAACTACGAGTACTTAGGCTAAAGCTGCCAGACAACGGCTAACGACTTTTAAAAAATATCCGAGTACTTTTATTTTTTATTCTTCACATTCTGTCTTCACATAAGGCGGCAGCAGTATGGGGCGGTTAGCTGTTCATTTTGGTATTTATAAAACTAGGAAGCCTGTAGACCTCATTGTATATTACACAGGAAAAACTGTGATCTCACCCACACGTTTCGATGCATTCGTGCATTTGCTGACCTTTAAGCACGACCTAATACAGAACTTGGTTTCCTGAGAATCTTCCCCTGGCTTTTTAAAATTCTGAAAACTGCAGAAAATAATTTAAAAGTAGTGAGCAGGAGAGACTATTCAAGAGTCAATGAACTATCCAAGGTAAAATCCTCAGCATTTCTCTTCTTTGCAACTAGATTCATCTCCCCTAAGAAATGTCATTTTACTCTTCCCATGCAGTCAACAGTAGGTTCTTCTATGAACCAAGAAGTATGTTGCAAACACAATTTAAGGATCAAAATTCACACTGTGGCAGCACTATGTATAAAGTCTCAGCAAATTCAAGTCTCTTGAAACACACCTCTCAGGACACAGAAGATCCGTGTTGCTAATGGCTGAAGTGGAAAGCAGCCCTGGAAATTCAGTGGCTGAATTCAGATCTCGGGGCAAAGCTGATGGCTGATCAGCATCTAGGTGTCTGAACCATTTCAAGAGATCCTTCATGAGTCTCCATTCATATGCAATCACCTCCTACTGAGTCAGACCATTCATGTAGCTTAGCATTGTCTACTCTCAACTAGCAGAAACTCACCAGAGTCTCAGGCTAGAAAAACAACTTTCCCAAACCTGCTTCTTGAAGCCTTTTAAAATGGAGATGCCAGGAATTAAGTCTGGAACCTTCTGCATGCAAGTCCTGTGCCTTACTGAGTAATGGACTCTATCCTAAAACATGGCAGTTCCTTGCTACTCCTTATTCATGAGGATGTTAAAGGTTTTCCCCTTGCTCGAAAGCCAGTTGAATCTGACTCTAGGGTTGCGGTGCTTATCTCCGTTTCAAAGCCGAAGAGCCAGCATTATCCGAAGACATTTCCGTGGTCATGTGGCCGGCATGACTAAACACCAAGGCGCACGGAACGCTGTTACCTTCCGCTGTTACCTTCCCACTGAAGTGGTCCCTATTTAAAGTAAAGGTAAAGGTTCCCTTGCTCGAAAGCCAGTCGAGTCCAACTCTAGGGTTGCGGTGCTCATCTCCGTTTCAAAGCCGAAGAGCCAGCGCTGTCCAAAGACGTTTCCGTGGTCATGTGGCCGGCATGACTAGACACCAAGGCGCACGGAACGCTGTTACCTTCCCACCGAAGGGGTCCCTATTTATCTACTTGCGATTTCTTGCTTTCGAACGGCTAGGTTGGCAGGAGCTGGAACTAGAGACGGGAGCTCACTCCGTCATGCGGCACACTCGGGTCTCGAACTGCTGAACTACTGACCTTCCACAGCCCGCAGTTCAGCGTCTTAACCACTTGAGCCACCGCAGCTGATGCATGGACCCTGTCTAATCCTTCCCAACGTGTTTCCATTCTTTACTACATGCTAAGAAGCAAATCACCAAGTCAGCTGCTTCCAGCGTACAGAGACACTGCGATCAATCAGAAGAAGAAGAGAAGAGATTGGATTTATACCCCGCCCTTCACTACCCAAAGGTGTCTCAGAGCGGCTTACAAACTCCTTTCCCTTCCCCTCCCCACAACAGACACCCTGTGAGGTGGGTGGGGCTGAGAGAACTCTGAGACAAACTGCTCTTTTTCAAGGACAGCTCAAGTTATTACTTTCAGGGGATATGAAAAAACAACTGAACTGTGATGCCACTACATTACTTCACTGAACTTGATTCTACCAGCAAGGAAGGAGAGGTACTCTTGTATGCCAAATACGTAAAGTGCACAGGAGATTCTACCGCCGGAAAGATATTGAGTTTGACAATATTGAAAGTGAGCGTGTAGAATACGTGCATTCTTCTCTGATTACGGACTGTACCTCAAAGACCAGCCAGTTCTTTTTCTACCTCATTTGACACCGAAAAGGAACAGTGTGTAATGCATCACTCAGACAACACCTGAACATATTTTTCTCTGAATGTACCTGCTTTATAAGGTCCCATACAGAAGGCTTTGCCAAGCAAGTACCTCAGATCCAGCTGTTCAGACACCAAGACTAGCAAGACCTCTCAAATCAGAATTCAGATCTGTCCTATTTATACCAGCACCTTGAACTGAGAAACAACAAGGGAATTGGAAGAAGAATCTAACTTTCATTTTTTTTTGGGGGGGGGGGGGGGAATGCATCATTTATGGAGAGCTTTGGTTCACTGCCCAAGTGGGAGGGGATCTTTGGAAGGACTAGGAGAGGAATCCCTTACCCTTTTTTGACCCCATCAGCGCCTTTGGGATTCTGACACAGTGTGGTGGGTGCGGAGGGTGCAGAGATAAAACCAGCCACAAAATGGCTGCTGCAGCTTACCTTCTGTCACACAGGGAAGATCTTTGTGCCACAGCAGCAGCTGCAGCAAGTTTTCTGCATAGCCAATCAAATCTCCAGTGGCCAAACAGAAACCTTGCTCGGCAAACACTTTCACCTGGCCCTACCCACTTTCTAAAAATATTCTGGGGGGTGCCAGGAAAGGTGTTGGCGGCTGCCAGGGTGCCCAGGGGCACCGCGTTGGGGAACCCCAGACTAGGAACTTGTAGGGCACAAGTTGAGAAGGCAACTGGGGAAAAAAGATTCCCCGCACTGCTTGTATTCAGAGGCCGTTGTTTACAAGGATCCCTAGCAGCCACCAGGAACAACAATGGGGAAATCCAAAACAATGCCGACCTCACAGCATTCTCGAGAACAACAAGGGACAGCTTGGAGCAGTGTTCCCTCTAAGCTGAGTTAGTGTGAGCTGGCTCACAGTTTTTTAGCCTTCAGCTCACAGATTTTTCGTCTTAGCTCACGAAGGATGGCTCTGGAGCAAACTAATTTATGCAGTCGCCAAATCGCTCGCTCACCACTTTAATGCCAGGAGCTCACAAAGCAGAATTTTTGCTCGCAAGACTCCACAGCTTAGAGGGAGCATTGGCTTGGAGGTAAAAGCACTCCTGGAAATCATGTTCTCCAGAGATTTGAGGGAAAAATCAGCTCTTCCCAGAAAGCTAGTGCAGGACAGCCAGATCCAACCAACTCAGGCATAAATTTATCAGTTAGCAAAAAAGTTACTACGCCTCAGGTTCACTTGTAAAATGAAGGTGACAGTGACCAGATTGCTGTCAAAGCAGCTGCGAAGAAGAGTAAGTTTATATACCCTGCATTTCTCTATCCTAAGGTGTCTCAAAGCGGCTTACAATCTCCTTCCCTTCCTCTCCCCACCACAACAGGTACCCTGTGAGGTAGGTGGAGCTGAGAGAGTTCTGAGAGAACGGTGACTTGTCCATGGCCACCCAGCGGCCTTCATGGGGCAGGGAAGTGGGGAATCAAACCTGGTTCTCCAGATTCTAACTCTAAACCACTCTAAACGACTATACCATGCTGGAAGCATTATCCACTTTCAGTCTCAGGACTGTTAGTTAAAAAGCTTTTAAAAAATGACTTCTGGGCAAAGAAATAAACAGAAGGGCTGCTTCACTGCCCCAGCATTTATACCATCAGCTAACTCAGGGGGCACCTGCAGCTCATCTGCCCCTCCCCCTGGAGAGTTAAGCTTGGAAGCAGGACAAAGTTCTCAACAGCCAGGGGCCAAAGGAGAAGGCTGCACACACACACACACACACCTGCATGTCTACATTACCGAAACTTCAGAGCTGGACTTTCATTGCTGCAAGTTACTTTGGGAGCCAATCTCAGCCTATACGTATAAATAATTTTATATCTGCATATAAGAAACCTGCTGTGTACCTTCGAGACCATCTCCTCTGCTATGTCTCTGGGAGAGCACTACACTCTGCTGAGAGCAAGTTGCTGGTGATTCCTGCCCCAGAGATATCCGGCTGTCCTCGACCAGAGCCAGGGCTTTCTCGGCCCTGGCTCCAACCTGGTGGAGCTCTCCGCCAACTTCCATCAGGGCTCTGCGGGACTTAATGCAGTTCCGCAGGGCCTGTAAGGCAGAGGAGTTCCGCGAGGCTTTTGGTTAAGGACAGCGACGATTTTCCATCATAGCTGGCACCCTCTTTTCTTCCATTCTGTCCACTTCGGCCTCCTCCTTAACCTGCCCACAAGATAGAAGGAACAGCCTAGGGCAGGTTTTAGATTAAATTATGGAAGCCATCTGGAGACTATTAAATTAACAACTGATGTGTTGATTTTAATCCGTAATTCTGTATTGTTTTCAACCTGTTGTAAATCGCCGAGAGCCTTGTGTACTCAGGGATTGGGCAATTCAGACATTTAAATAACAACAATTTTCAGAGGTAACACATTACAGTTTCTCCACAGCGTAATCTGTAACTGATTTCCCTTCCACTATAGTGTCCAACATGCAAGAAAATTGAGTGTCTAGGAATACCGTAGGTCTATCTCATAAACCAAAACATACCTACACATCAAAAGGAAGGTATAGCACTCATTTACAAGCAAAGCACAAACCCAGACTTTTCTGAGGCAAACCTGGGGAGAACACAAAACATTCAAGTTCCAAGTGCTTTAGAGATCAGCATCATTTTTTAAAGCAATAGCCCTGCACTGCTCCAATTCCCTATACTACCATTAAATTTCTAGACACTCAGCGACCAAATACATGTGAGTCTTTACCCAGCCCTGACAACAGCAATTGCAATTTTATGTGCAAGGCACCACACAGTGTAACAAAAACACAAACTGTGCATTAATATTCTTGATTATGCAGACTTATGAACTGACCAGTTTCTCTGTGTTCTGCAGGAGGTAGGAAGGGATACGGGGAGGCAAACCACACTGCCTGTCTCCAGGAGGCACCTTCGTGTTGGAGGGAGGCGACAGCGCTTTGTTCCTTCTGGAGTTCACCACCGCTGCAGAGCCTAATCGATTTGGCTGCTTCATCACATCTTCGTGCTGGAGATCGCCGAAGACAACTGGACCCTGAGGAACAAAAAAGGACCCTGTTTACATGTACGAATTAAGGCCCATTTGAGAACCACCAGGGATTAAGCCTTGAACACACCCCATTTAACTTCTGAGGGAGGGTTTAAACTGCTGTTGGAGAAAGGAAAGTGTTCTAAACTCATTCTAGGTCTATTCAGGCTTGGCAGGCTGTGGCATGACTACAGAATGAAAACAAGAACAGGCAGCCTTCACAACGATGATCATCACGCAGATTTAAGATTTGCCTTTTCACTTTTACAGCAAGCTTGTTTTCTCGGCCTAAAAGACAGGGCATTAACAAGCCCCTTTTATTGGCAGGAATTATTTTTCTTTTCCCTAAGAAGAAATAACCCTTTTCTACTTGGCTTGATTGGGAGTTTCAGCCTTAACTGCCCAGTCACCCTTGCCAAATCTGTCTTCCAGTACTTTTGTCTGTGTAGCTTTCTGGATCTAGAATCTCAATTCTCCCTCAGAGTAGTTCTTAACACAGTTAGGGCAAAGGAGTCTCTTCTCCTCTCTCTGCAGACGAATCTTTCTGACTTACCCTATCAGAAGACCGACTCCTGTTATAGACTAAAAAGTCTCTCTGACAAGTGATGGTGGAACTCTTTTCCCTCCAGAACAGCTGTTGTTATACTTTCTCTCAACTGATGCTGGCCAATCCAAGAACCTGTACAGCAGCCTATCAAATAAACTCTCCAGGGAAGATTAACTCCTAATCTCCCGGCTTCTCTGAAACAAGCAGCATTTTAAAACCTGCTTTTCTGTGCATTCCGTCATAGCTGCCTGCTCCTCCTTATAACTAGAAGGGGGGGAATCTTTATTCCCCAAACTGAGCACAGAAAATGAAATTGCCAAATTCAAATAGAAGTCAGTCAGGGTCACAAAACCGACTGGCCCTCCCAGGTCCCAAGGACTCCAGGCTAGCTGCGACCAGGGCCAGAGCTTTCTCGGTGGCGGCTCCACACTGGTGGAATGAGCTCCCGGAAGAGATCAGGGCCCTGTGGAACCTTTTGCAGTTCCGCAGGGCCTGCAAGACAGAGCTCTTCCACCAGGCTTTCAACTAGGAGTCGCCACCACTACCATCATTAGCAACAACTGAAGCCTGGTGCCTGGCCTATTATTACTGATAGCCTGGTTTTTCAACACCAGTAAATACAAACAGGACATTTCTCTGTTTTCCCGGATCAGACACATGCCTATTTATGTGCCTCCCCTCCTGCCATACTTCAGGTAACACGTTTTTTTTAAAGTGACAGTCTCAGGCCTTAGGTGTCTCACTACATTTTATATGTTAATATCAGGTTGTACCATTCATAGCTCAACCACAGCCCTTCAGATTCCTGAACATGCATGCTACGTAGAAGGGCATGCGATGACGTCATCGCAGAAGGGCATGCAATGACGATCATCGTCTTCGTGAACACCCGCGGGGCGCTGGAAAGGCCGAAGGGAAGAGCCGTGTACTGGTAGTGTTGGTGGCCAATTGCGAATCTCAGGAATTGGCGGTGGGAAGGGTGGATTGTGACGTGGAAGTAGGCGTCCCGGAGGTCGAGGGTGGCCATCCAGACGCCTTCCCGGAGTAACGGCAAAATCTGCTGCAGGGACACCATGCGGAAGCAGTGGTAAGTGACGAACCTGTTCAGTTCTCTGAGGTCTAGGATGGGACGAAGACCTCCATCCCTCTTCGGGACTGTGAAATATCAGGAGTAGAATCCCGTGTGTTGGAACTGAGATGGAACGGGTTCGATAGCTCCCTTTTGCAGAAGGAGGGACACCTCTTTGAGGAGAGGTGGGGAGGGTGGGGTGAGGACGACTGTGGGTGTCAGAGGTGAGTGGTCGAATTGGATCCTGTAGCCGTGGGTTATGATGGAGAGAACCCACTCGTCTGAAGTGACGTGGCGCCAGGAACGGATGAAGGGGTATAGACGGGGTTTTGCTGACTCGGGAAGTCAAAAACCCTGCTTAGATGACTTGCCCTGTTTGGGACGAGACGTTTGTTGGGCAGGACCTGCCTTTGATCTTTGAAAGGAGGACTTCTGGCTACCAGAATAAGATCTAGGTCTCCATCTAGTGTCTGGAGACTGACGGGACGACGGGACTCTCTGCCAAGAGCGGGACCAAGACCTCGGTTTAGCGGAATGCCGGAACGTAGAGGAGATCCCCAAAGACCGGGAGGCCTTAATACTCTTATCCAGATCCTGTAACGAAGAATCTGTATTGGCATGGAAGAGGCCCAGGCCGTCGAAGGGCATATCCTCAACCGACGAGCGTGTGTCGTAGGGGAGGGAGGTCGTTCTTAGCCAGGAATGACGCCAAAGTGCCACTGCCGACGCCATGGTTTTAGAGGAGGCCTCCAGAACATGTTTGGTCGTTGACAACTGCTGTTTGGCGACCACCATG
>NW_015168157.1:58390-76127 GCF_001447785.1 Gekko japonicus | reverse complement strand
GACTGAGAACATGTCGACTTGGACGATATCGTATAGGGAATCCGTAGATTGAGGATCCTTTTGAACAATTGACAAACCCAATGCGTGGGCCATTCGTTTGATGAGGTCGGTGTAAGACGACAAGGTATCTGATGGAGATATAGGAAGGTTTTGGAAGACGTCGGTGTTGGGGGAGGAGTTATCCGGCGACGTCGGAGCCTCGGATGGCTCAGTATCGGAGCTCGATTTCGACGGCTCTATTGGTGCAGCCGTCATGACGGCGGATGTTCCCGACCGTTGCAGATGGTCTAGATCGCCTCGGGGAACGAGACCTGTGGGAAGATCGACAGGAGTATCTGTCCCAGTCAGTGTATGGCCCAGCTCAAGTGGATCTTGAGCGTCGATGCCGACGGCCGTCGATGTCGGGAGGCTCTGAGGCGACCGATGCCGATGAGCTGGATGGACAGGGGGAACACTCCGCACCCAACTGGTGACTTACGAGTCCCATTTGGTCGATATCGTACAAGGCTGTCTCCACCTGATGGTCTGGAGAGTCTAGCACAAGTACTGTGGTCTCAGACGCAACCTGGTTCACTGGTATCGATGTCATCGGTGTCAAACCAGTCGGTATCGATGGTGGCGGAAGGGCTGGAGCTGCTGGCACAGAGTCCTTCTTAGCAGGCTTCGCAGCCTTGGCCACCTTCTGCGTCGCCACTGCAGGGTTGGACTTCTTGGCCTTCTTAGCAGGGGTGGACGCTGTGGAAGGAACGTTCGGTACCTTAGGTTTCGGTTTCGACCTCTCGGTATCGGAAACAGACTTAGCCTTCGACGTCGACAGTTTTGATGCCGATGCGTCGGTAGCGGAAGACATGGCGACGGAGGAAGTGACCGGCAGGTCAGCCATCGGTTGAAGCACTTTTTCCAAGAGGAAAACTCTCAAACGTGCCGCTCTGTTCTTCCGAGTTTGGTTTGAAAACCGCACACAATGTTCACAGGAGTATGGATTGTGGGTCTCCCCAAGACAGGAAATACAGTACTTATGGCCGTCTGGAGGAGCCAATTTACTTCCACAAGTACAACAACGATTGAAAAACCCCCACTTCTTCGACTTTTTTGTCTTCTTCTCCATAGACTGAGGAGAAAAAGAAACCAAACGATGGGGGGGGGGGGGCAGAAGCCCGAAGGCCTGAGGCAATTTTACCTCAGACGACGAAAAACAAAAACTCTCCTTTTTTTTTTTTTGAAAACAAGAAGAGAAATAAGAAGTGAAGAAAAACTGAGGCAAAAAACAAGAGCTGATCACTAAAAAGTGACCCAAAAACAGCGATCCGGCCAGACCTCTCGAAGAAAGGTCTGCTCAGCGCAGCGTAAAGGAAAGAACTGGCGAGATGTCCGTGCCTGCCCTTTTGGGCATGCTCACTGGGGCTCCTGAGCATGCTCAGTTGGGCCAGGCACGAAAATCCTTTTAAGAGAGCTTGCTAGGCATCAGCAGATCCAGCGCAGGCGCACTAGATCCCATTGGTGTGAATCACAGAGACCACGAAGAAGATCAACAACTTATGCATTGGTTGGGAATCACAGGGCTGGAGAGGACTTCAAAAAGCCACCCAACCCACTCTCAGAAGGAGAGGGCCAGAAGAAATCCCAGGTATCCCATGGCCTAGACACCCAAACAACTGATAGGAGAGCGACCTCTGCACTACAGGTAAGTTACCCAGTCAGGCCTTCTTTTGAAGAGAAGAAGAAGAAGAGATTGGATTTATACCCCGCCCTTCACTACCCAAAGGTGTCTCAGAGCGGCTTACAAACTCCTTTCCCTTCCCCTCCCCACAACAGACACCCTGTGAGGTGGGTGGGGCTGAGAGAACTCTGACACAAACTGCTCTTTTACAAGGACAGCTGTGCCAGAGCTTGTGACTGACCCAAGGTCACATCAGCAGGTGCAAGTGGAGGAGTGGGGAATCAACCCCGGTTCTCCCAGATTAGAGGCCGCACACTTAACCACTACACCAAACTGGCCAGACCTCTCGAAGAGCTCAGGAAAGAATTACTGATGGTTTGATCTAGAGATGTGAAAGCCAAGGGGGATAGAAACACTGGGGATACTTTAGGGAGAACTTTAGAGGGAAAACTCTGATTTTTTTTTTCTTTTGGAATGAGAAAAATGCTTTTTCAGACAAGGTTTTACTCCCAGTGCATAACATGAAAAATCTGAATACTTTAAAAAATTCCAGTGAAAAATCAGTAAGTACTGGGGTACACGGGGAGATATTATCACACTTTCTGGTTCTTTGGCATTAGTGACATGTGCTAAGGTAATAGCACAGAGTACAGCAATGTATAGCTTTCTCTCTTTGCTTCTGGGTGTATTTGCAATTCTGTTGGCAAAAAACTAAGGCATTTACACTTTTAAATTCCACAAGTATGTTAACACATACAACTTGATATATAATAAGTCATAAATTATATTTTTATAACAACACAGCAAAACATACTGAGGTTTAATGGGAAAGTTAGCATAGCATACATTTAAACTTCTCCCCAAATTTCCACTTTTTCAGGAAACATGGTTTCCCCCCCATGGCTTTAAGATTTCCAGGTATTTTGCATCTCTGATTTGATTGGATAACCACATAAAGGACCCTGGACTCCTTCAAGGAATGTCAGGACTATTTAAAAGGCAATAGAAAGACAAATCAGATTTCTCTTTTCTAACTTCTAAGAGTTATAAGCTTTTCACTCTCTTATTTAACAATGTCTCAGTTGAGATACATTCTCTGTTTCTCTCGCCTTCTGGAATTCACACAAGTATGGAAGCTGCAGTATGTGCAAACTTGGCACACCAAACGCATTCTCAAATAATTTCAAGGATCTACAAACACAAGCATCAGGGAGGAGGAGGAGCCCCTCACTACCCAAGGGAGTCTCAGAGCGGCTTACAAACTCCTTTCCCTTCCCTTCCCCACATTGAACGAAGGAACATGGCTGCCAGCTTTGTTCCAAGAAACGCGACCATCCGCTGTTTTTATTCACTTATTTAAAGGATTACAAATGGCAACAATACAGAAACACAGAAAGCGAAACTGGAAGACTAAAAGAAAGTTCCCCCTGTAAGAATTATGTCCTCCGCGGAAGAAAATGGCGGCCGGGGAAAGAAACCGACAAATTTGTAAGTTTGCGCATCAGGGAGGAGGAGGAGCCCCTCACTACCCAAGGGAGTCTCAGAGCGGCTTACAAACTCCTTTCCCTTCCCTTCCCCACAACAGACACCCTGTGAGGCAGGCGGGGCTGAGAGAGCTCTGACAGAAACTGCTCCTTTTCAAGAACAGCTGTGCAAGAACTACGGCTTGCCCAAGGTCATCCAGCAGGTGCAAGTGGAGGAGTGGGGAATCGAACCCGGTTCTCCCAGATTAGAGTCCGCGCACTTAACCACGACACCAAACTGGCTCTCCCATCAGCTTGCTCTCCCGTCAGAGATAAAACTGTGATCCAAGCTCTCTGGGGAGCCTCTTGGTGTGTCAAAACAGGAGGCGAGAACGTTCGCAAAGATGACTCTTCACAAAAGCATGAAGCTGCCTTACCTTGCTGGCACGGAGCTGCTTGTAAACATCCGTCTGCTGCCTTATGCGGTACTCCAGGTCAGAAACCTGAGCCTGCAGCCACGTCCACCGACAGATGATGGCTGCCCTCTCCATGGCCCACTGGCGTTCTGCTAGATGGCGCCTGAAAACCAATTAATTGCATGGTACAATTACTTTTTTTTCCCGATGAAGCAGAAGATTTTATTGGATATACAGCTTGAAAGCAGGGTGCCCAGCTCAGAGAACTGAACACCCCGAATTGAGTTAATTAGCAGATATATATACTATCCCGGAGAGGTATCGAAAATAAAAAACGCCCTGTCTTGGCCCCCTTTCTGGTGACCAAAACGTACAGTCTTCCAATCCCGTTCGCCTAGAGGAGGTGCCGTAACGCCTCTGTTGAGAGTTCTGGTACAATTACTTTATCGCACTTCAACCTAATGTTTCCACATATTCGAAATGAAAAGCACAGGTGGGAAATAGATCAATGCAAGAGCCACAGATAAAAAGTCAACACTCCTTGGAGGGAACAAGCTCTCCCTTCTCTTAAAACAACCAACCAGCCTGATGAAGAGTTCCAGAGATCTCAAGCTTTGCAGGCTGTTCTGTGTCATTTTGGTTGTAGATCCTAATTAAAGAGGTATTATCCAGCCGGGGGGGGGGGGGGGGATGGATTGGGCCAGTCCAGCCACCTGTTTCCTCTAAATGACTGTGCAGTCTATCACATAGCCAACTAGAGGTGTACTGACTCTGGTGTAGGTGTACTGACTCTAGTCTTCGTTCTGAGACTTGGTGAGAAACGTAGCTGTTGTTGCACCAAGTGGGAGCAATGATCACAATTGCTATTAAGTTCAGTATTCATGCCAATTGAAACATGCCCACAAAATCCAAAACAATAACATTTGACTTCAAAAGTAGGAACAGAAATGGAGGAACTGGCCAGAAGGAAGCTGAAAGGGAGAACTGGCAGAGCGAAGTCTCTCCAGAGTGCTTATAAACTATTTAAAGACAGACTAATTGAGGCCCAGATAGAATGCATTCCTCAAGTCAGAAAAAAGAATCACCAAGTTTAAAAGGATGCCAGCGTGGTTTAATGACCCAGTCCAAGAAGGCTTCTAAAGACTTCTTTTAATGAATAGACAATTTCCTCCATGTGATGTGAAAAGAAAGGACGACCAGTTCTGGCAAAACAAACATAAGACTTGACCTTAAAGTGAGCAAAAACAGAATTTGAGGCGTGGATTGCTAAAACATTAAGAAATAAACATTTCTTCAAAACTACCAGAGGCAGAAGCCACTTAAGACAGGCAACTTGGCTTTTGGATGACAAAATAAATGAAAGAATTGCTTAAAGGAAGGTGGGTAGATGGCAGAGAAGCTGTATTAATTCTTTGCATCTCTTTTAACTGTGGAAAATATGGGGCACATACTGTTGCTGGAGCCAGTGTTCACAAACGGTGTGTGAAGAACGCAGTCAAACTGAAGTGACAAGAGACTAAGTTATAGGACAACTAAGACTAGGGATGGGCATGGTCCTGAAAAATGGCAGTCCGTTGAGATTCGTAGGTTCGTGGGGATTATGGACCCCTGGACAACAGACCTCCACATTTAACGGACCGGGTTGTGGTCCATGACGCGTGGCTTTCCCTTTAAATGGCTTTTGCAAGCCCTGCTGACATGGACCTTCCAAACCTCTCGGGAGGGTCATGGAAGGTCCATGTCTGCACGATGGCAAGGACTGGGCTCACAGAACATGAACTGGGCCCTGGTCTGTGAAAAATTAGGTTCGTGGTCCGGTAAATAAATAAAATCCCTAAGAGTCCAGATCCAAATGGCATATCGAAGGGATTCTTAAGAAGCATGAAATGTGACATGGTTTGTTTTCTAACAAGTTGTCAATAAAATCAGCTTCTGTGCCAAAGGACAGGAAAGTAGCAAAATCACACTGATTATTGAAAAGGGGCCCAGAAGGGATCCAAGGAGTTTCACACCAGTTTGCCTAACACCAACCTACTGGATTTCATTTAGGAGGTTAACTCGATTGTGAATAAAGGCGATCCAGCAGACACAGTATAGCTGGGCATCCCAAAAAGGGTTTTAACAAGGTTCCTCACCAGGCCTTTGATTAGGGAGCCACATCCATCTACCTGAGGCCCTGGCCCCAATATTAACATTACATCAACACTAACATCAATATTACACCAACTTGAATAGCCTGTGCTCCGCCGATACGACCCAGACCATGTTGCCAGATGACTGTTGGATGCCCGCCATCGTTATATTGCGCTAGCACTTTATGTATTGTTTCAGACCTATTTTATTGCAATAATTTAATTGTTTTACCTTGTTATGATACTATGTAAGCTGCCCTGAGCCTGCTCCGGCAGGGAGGGCGGGATATAAATTATTAATTAATTAAATAAATAACAGTTGTTTAAACTCCTGCTTTCTGCTCTGTCCACAAGCCACCATGAACTGCTTCAGAAGTTCATGGAAGTTCGTGACGGTAGACCTGTCATGAACTTTGTTTCACAAGCCAAAAACAAGGCAAAATCCATGACGAATTTTGGTTCACGGTTCAGTTCATGCCCATCCCTACACAGGAACCACAGTAGGAATAAACAGACAGTTCTCTCAATGGACGTGTTTACTAAGATGGAGTAAAGAACAAAGAAACACATGAATTCAGAACAATAAATACAGGAAATAAGATACTTGCACAGCTTACTCAGACGTAAGCCCCACTCAGTTCAGTGAAGCTCACTCGTAAGTGTGCACAGCACTATAACATATGGAGATATACTAACATCTAAATCTACTGCCATCCCTTCATTACATTATGGGAATACTTTCTAGTGTTGGACTAGATGGGCCACTGGCCTGATCCAAAACTGGCTTCTCTCATGTTCTTATTCACTGCCACAGGAGGTGGTGGCAGCTAAAAGCATGGACGGCTTCAAAAGGGAATTAGATAAACATATGGAGCAGAGGTCCATCCGTGGCTATTAGCCACAAGGTATAGATAGGGACTCCGGAGCAAGTGATGCTCTGTATTTTTGGTGCTGGGGGGGGGCGGCAACAGTGGGAGGGCTTCTGGTGTCCTGGCCCCACTGCTGGACCTCCTGATATCACCTGGTATTTCTGGCCACTGTGTGACAGAGTGTTGGACTGGATGGGCCACTGGCCTGATCCAAAACTGGCTTCTCTCATGTTCTTATGTGCCCAAAAAGTGGCTCTGGCAAGAGCAGAGCTGGGGACACCATCAGCCTCTGTACTTCCAAGAAGACAGCAAGAAGAACACATGCCCTCAAAGCAGTGTCTCGTCCTGCAAATTGCTATCCAAAGATGGCAAGCAGGAGATACTACAGATTCTGGACCTTGGAGAATACTGATCAGGGCCTGCACCATTATCCTGAACCTTTAAATCAGCCTGTGCTAGAGACCTGAAGCACGGTTAGGACACCACAGTAACAGTAATTGTGCCTGGACATAAAACAACCATCTAACCCCTGTCTCCAAGAAAACTGATCCAGGTAGTCAGCTGTGTTGGTCTGAAGCAGTAGAACCAATTTAAGGTCCAGTCAGGCACCTTTAAGACCAACAAAGGTTTGTTCAAGGTATGAGCTTTCATGTGCAAGGCACACTTCTCCAAATTTCGAAATGTATTTGAAAAAGTGCACGTGCACACAAAGGCTCATACCTTAAATAAACCTTTTTTGGTCTTAAAGGTACCACTGGACTCTAAATTTGTCCCGGAAAACTATTAGCAGCCTTTCTTTAACATGCCCTGCATATAGCCATTTTACTTCAAACCTTAGGTTTCTAGCCACTTAAAATTAGTCAAAATTAGAAAACAACAACAACGAAAGAGAAGTATATTAAAAGACAAGATGAACTCAAGCAGGACAGAAGTTTCTCACACTGGGGTCTGGATCCTTCTGGGGGGTCCACAAGAGAGCCAGTTTGGTGTCGTGGTTAAGTGTGTGGACTCTAATCTGGGAGAACTGGGTTTGATTCCCCACTCCTCCACTTGCACCTGGCTGGGTGACCTTGGGTCAGTCACAAGCTCTGCCACAGCTGTTCCTGAAAGAGCAGTTTGTGTCAGAGTTCTCTCAGCCCCACCCACCTCACAAGGTGAATGTTGTGGGGAGGGGAAGGGAAAGGAGTTTGTAAGCCGCTCTGAGACTCCAAGTGAAGGGCGGGGTATAAATCCAATCTCAATCTCTCTCTCACAAGGACCATGGTGGGTCCAGGGGGGCAGCAAGGGCAAGAGACCTTTTCACATCCATCCGTTTAATATGAAGACTGAGCTCAGTCTTCTAGGAATGGGTGCAGGGACTCTATCCCAAGGTAAATGGATGGAATTAAAGGCTTCCTTCCTGTTTTGAAGGTTTGGTACTCACAGAGCTGCTCTTGCCTGCAAACATCTAGGTTCCAAGTAACAGCCAGAAGATGCACCACTTGGTCACTGGGGACCAACAGCTCAGCTGCAGGAACTTTGATTGGTTGAATGGCACCAAGGAAGTCCAGTTCTAATGGAGTCATTATACTGATAACACTTAACTTTTTCCACTCTAGTTTCCAATGAAAAGCATTTCAGGAGAGACAGAAAATGCCACCTGCGTCCATAGATAATAAAGCAGCTGCTTTCCACTTGACACCGCAAAGTCCAAGTTTTGTGTAATGTTGATATTCTAGTCCTACAAGCAACTCAAAAGATGCTCTAGGCTTCTTCTCACACTTGTTCAGCTATCTAGAGGTTATTAACCCATAAGGGAGTTTCTTCCTGCTTTCACTACAAAGCTCCTTTCAACCAAGGGGTTAGATTTATCAGGGCTTTTTGAGGTCAGGGCTTTTTGAGCCGTGACACCATAGAGTCATCTACCTCTGAGACCTGAACTTGTATGGCCATGTACCAACGTTTTCCTTAAAATTGCTTTTAAAGCATATTTATTTTATTTATTTATTTTATTAAATTTATACCCCGCCCTGCCTGCAAACAGGCTCAGGGCGGCTTACATTGGTCGGTCCACAGTGACCATTAAATCTACATAAAATCCTCTTAAAATCATAAAATTATAAAGTACTGGATACATGTCATTAATTAGTTAAGATGGCGTACTAAAGTGCATACAGCGCACAGCATTTCAGCTCAGTAATCTTCCTAGGTCGCGCGGCGGCACAGGCCAGATGTTAACATTAAGGGCCAGGATCTATACTACGATTGTTGTTGGTGGTATGGTAGTAAGGCGGCTCCTTAGTTGAAGGCCTGGTGGAAGAGCTCCTTTTTTCAGTCCCTGCGGAACTGTAAAAGGGCCTTGATCTCCTCCAGGAGCTCGTTCCACCAGTATAGAGCCACCACTGAGAAGGCCCTGGCCCTGGTAGCAGCAAGCCTGGCATCCTTTGGGCCTGGGAGGGTCAATAGCTTTTGCTCTCAGGGGTATATATGGGGAAAGGCGATCCCTCAGGTATGTCAGACCCTGGCCATATAGGGCTTTAAAGGTAAGCACCAGCACCTTGAAGTGAATTCGGTATGCTATTGGCAGCCAGTGCAATGCCTTCAGGGCAGGCCGGATGTGCTCCCATCTGGGAAGGCCCATCAGGAACCTGGCCGTGGCATTCTGCACTAGCTGCAGCTTCCTAATTTGCGACAAGGGCAGCCCCATGTAGAGAGTGTTACAGTAGTCTAGTCTCGAGGTGAACATCACATGGATCACTGTTGCCAGGTCACCGCGGTCACTTCTAGTCCTACAAGCAACTCAAAGATGTTCTAGGCCTCTTCTCACACTTGTTCAGCTATCTAGAAGTTGTGTCTCACTATACTGTTCTGAGGCACTTTAAGTTGTCCAGCTGTGGCAAGTGAACTAGCAAAGGGTGCATGTGAAAACTTTTAAATGGGGGCCCTTTGGGCTGCTAATTTTAAGAATCACAGCAACAGGCAATTTATGCAGTAATTCTGTTTCTCCCCTTTTCCACCAAATATTGTTTTCCCTGCCCAAATATTTAATTGCCACAAATGTTTATATATGTCAGTCCTTGGTGAACTCTAACATTAAACACAGATTAAAACAAACAGACTTTTTAACTTCTTATTATGACTCACTCACTGGTAAAACAAAGGGGCTTTACTGGTTTCCATTAGGAGAGACCAAATTAAAGTTGTGACATTTTCCAAACAAGTAAGCACACCCCAAAAGAAAGCAAGTCAAAAATGTAACTTGAAATGTCTCTACTACTTAGCTTTGGAAAACAAACCGAGTATTCTAGTAAAGCTGTATCCACACGATAATACCCCAGCTATTCTTTTGCTCCTGTGCTCCTTAGTACACATTATTGGCTTTCTGGTTCCTCCTATTGCCTTATCTTATCAGCATTCCCCCTCATATCCGTAGATAGTAGGTTCCTGCAGGGCAACAGGGCTCTTTGTCCTGATACTTAGACAAGGTTTCCTTGCAGGGGACTTTAAAAAGATCGACTGGTACCACACAATACTGAACCTTGCAAAAGCCATTCCACCACCAAAACTACACACATCTCAGATTCCTACCCTTCTCTTTGGTGCTCAAGACAGCATATGCAGTATTGCCCACCGAAGAACATACAAGAAAGAAAGCAACCAGCTACAACACAAATTTCCCTGAAAGGTCCAGCAAAGCACCAAGATGAGGGGTCAAACACCTCATCTGCATGCAGAAGGTCCTAAATTCAATCCTTGGCATCTCTAGGTTAATACACGAGGTAGCAGATCGAGTCACATGTAAGATCTCCATTTCAGACCCCCATCATCCAAAGAAGAAATTAAAGGGCTAAATGAACCAATCATCTGATTTAATTAGAGAGCAGCGTCCTGTATTTGCGAGAGCCACCAGACAAACACCCAACTAGAACAGATAAAAGGAAGTACTTCTTCACCCAAAGAGTAATTAACACATGGAATTCACTGCCACAGGAGGTGGTGGCAGCTACAAGCATGGACGGCTTCAAAAGGGAATTAGATAAGCATATGGAGCAGAGGTCCATCGCTGGTTCTTAACCACAAGGTATAGATAGGGACTCCGGGGCAAGTGATGGTCTGAATTTTTGGTGCTTGGAGGGGGGGGCAACAGTGGGAGGGCTCCTAGTGTCCTGGCCCCACTGCTGGACCTCCTGATATCACCTGGTATTTTTGGCCACTGTGTGACACAGAGTGTTGGACTGGATGGGCCGTTGGCCTGATCCAACATTGGCATCTCTTATGTTCTTAGATTCCTACTGATGACAAAGGCTTCACTGCACTTCAACTGCCGACTACTGCCAGCCTCTGCTGACTCATCCCTCTCTCTTCCTCCAAATTCCTCAATATCCTCAAGTAACAAGATGTTTCCAGAAGTTCACTAAGAACATAAGAGAAGCCAATGTTGGATCGGGCCAATGGGCCATCAGAAGGTCCACCAGTGGGGCCAAGACACTAGAAGCCCTCCCAGAGAAATTAATTTTACCTGTACTAAACTACATGCAGTTATTTCATTTACGTATGAAGTGGAAGGTTCTACAGTGGAAATAGTCCAACCTAAGTAATATAAAATGAGAAGGGAGCACTCACTGGAGAAGACCCTGATGCTGGGAAAGTTTGAAGGTCAAAGAAGACGGGGACGGCAAAGGATGAGATGGTTAGACAGTGTCATAAATGCAACAAACATGAAATTGAGCAAACTTCAGAGGACGGCGGAAAACAGGAGGGCCTGGCGAGATCTTGTCCATGGGATCGTGAAGAGTCGGACTCGACTGTGCGACTGAACAACAACAAAGTAATATAAAGCGCCCTGCAAGAATCTGAAGTTGCGAAAGTCCACCGAGTCCTTTGGATTTCATGTTTCTAGTCTAACCTTCAATCATTCTAATTGTACATGTCCTACATCTAAGGAAGTACTTAAACAATTATTTTATATTCAGCAAATTACTATATGGAAAATACTGTAAACTGCCAAGAACTATCAAAAGCCAAAGGTTTTGCCTAATCATCTACTAGAGGCTGCAAAGAACTTAGTTGCCAACTTCAGGTGGACAGTCCACTATACATTTTAAGAAATACAGTTTCAGATCAGAAACAAGAAAATTATCTTCCTGCACTGGAGTGATTATTGACTCTTCCCTCACCTCATAAGAAAAGAAGAACACACTTCCTTTAGTAAAGTAAACTTTGGGAAGCATCAAATATCAAAGCAGTAATCAGACTGCAAATCTTTTTCAAGTTACTCCCCTGTGTAACATGGATTATTTGTTCAAGACCCATTATTTTTAAAACACCTAATATTAGGACCTGTAACTAGGCAGATCAAGAAAGCATCATTGCTAGCTCCAGATTTAACACATGCTGCACTGTAAGGAAGTTAACAGCCGCGTGCCCAGCTGACTGCCATTCCTGTGCAGGAGCCCGAGGGGTATCAATGAGAAATTCTGGGCTGTTCTGCCACTAAGCGACAAACAGCTCTCTGTCTGCACACCAGATTGAGTCATTCAGCAAAAACAGAGCAACCGCAACCAATGCTCCCTCTAAGTTGTGGAGTCTTGTGAGCAAAACATCTACTTTGTGAGCTACTGGCATTTAAGTTGTGAGCATGTGATTGGCTACTGCATAAATTAGTTTGCTCTGGAGCCATCCTTCCTGAGCTAAGACAAAAATCTGTGAGCTGGAGGCTACAAAACTGTGAGCTGGTTCACACTAACTCAGCTCAGAGAGAACACTGACTGCAACTGTGCAGTATACTAGACAGCAAACAGGAGGTTTAGCCATAAGCAGCTTTAAAAGAAAGCTGCAAAAGCAGCACACACCTCATTTGACAACTGTCTTTTAGAAAAGACCAGACTAAATTAGCTGTAGATAAGCATATCTACTCACTGCAGAATTTAAGACAGCAACAACACACTTGTTTCTTTAATCATTACAGATTCCTCGAAAGAAGTTAAGCTGTGCTGGTAAAACTGTTCCAATGCCACCCAAGCCTCACATATGCAAATAAAATAATCTGCCCCCCTACACAATATCAGCTGCTAGTACACTCCAGGTTCTAATTAGTGGGCCAAATGCAAGACCTTTCTAGCTCTGTGACCTGTCCATACATTGTTAAGAAACTGAGACAGTGGAATCAAGGCATTAAGTGGGAAGCATTATCTCCTCTTCCAGAAAAGGAAGTAACAAATGTCCTTCTTCTCCTTTAATACACACACACATTACACTGTAATACATTACACTGTGGCTATATACAAGTAAACTGCTGTGATCTGTGACATCACAGTAAGTTTTGTTGAAAAAAGGCTGCTTTAATGTTGATCGCAGCAAAAATATGAATAGCACAATTATGGAAAACAGAAGAGATTTTCTAAACTATGGGACATCATAGTAATGGATAAGTTAACATCTCAGCTGCTAAACGCAGAAAACCCTTCCAAAAAAATCCTGCTTTGTGGAAAAACAGTTTGTGGTTTTTACTTATGTTACGATGGTTGAAAATGATGTTAGTGCCTTACCTGCTAGATATGTAGATGTTATGTTTTATTAATTTGTTCACAGAATGTTGTGTGTGTTAGTTGCTGTAGATTTTCCGGGCTGTATGGCCGTGGTCTTGGCATTGTAGATTTGCCATTGTAGGTCCTACAATGCCAAAACCACGGACATACAGCCCGGAAAATCCACAACAACTAATGAACTCTGGCCGTGAAAGCCTTTGACAACAGGGAATTTCAGACAGGCGATATCTCCCGGTAGGGAACCGGTTCTCAAACGGGTTCTGGTCTGTCATTTCAGACAGACCCCGTTGGAGACCCGGTTCCCTACCGGAATGTAACTGCCATTTCATACACAAAAGCTTCTGTCCCGTTTAGGAACCGGGACTGAAGCATTTACCTGTCAACCGCTTCCGAGTAGTCTTCAGTTCCCTCTCCCGGTTCTGTTACGCTTTTTTCCCGCCGTTTTTCGCCCGCGCGGGCTTTTTTCTTCTTCTTCTTGAACGTTCGATTAATAGTGTTATATTGCTATAACGCTATACCGGAACTTAACACTCCAATGGGATTGCTATTGCGATCGTTTGGAGTTTCGGTATAGCGTTATATCACTATAACGCTATAAATCGAACTTTTTTTAAAAAAAAATCAATCATCCGTGCGGGAAGAAAACGGCAGGAAAACAAAGCGATGCAAGTCTGAAATGCCAAACCGCTTCTGTTCCGGCTCATTTCCGGTAGGGGCAAGTCATGTGTGAAATGGCAGCCCTGTACCGGTTCACTTCAAAACAGAAGATTACCGGCTTGAAACCGGGTGAAACTGGGTAATATGAAATTCCCCAACATGTTGTTATATGTGTGTTTGTTGTTATACACAACTCTGGCCCCAGTCACACGGCAAAGTTGCCGCGGGAGAGGCACGGATGGTGGGCGGATTATCCGGGAGCGATCACACCCCAACATCTGGGAAGTGGAGCGCACCCGTGGCTTACCGCCAACAATGCGCTTTAAAAAACTAGTACCTCCAAGGTACTAGTAAACGTTTGCTACGGGCTGCCTCCAGACGCCAGTGGTGTGATCGCGCCGGTGCACAGCATTCCCCTCCGGTCCCTCGTTTACCCGCCGGCACCGAGGGGAGGACTCGTGGTGTGCCGCTGGCACGTCTGATCACGTAATCACGGATCAAACTGCACCAGGGCAATTAGCCACGCCTCCCCACCGCGATATCCGGCCCGTGTGACCGGGGCCTTTGTATACTATCTGAAATCTGTACAACACCTTTACAGTTTGTTCCTATATATCTGTTGCAATTTTGTAAAGTTTAAAATAAAAAAAAAAAACCAAAGTTGTTGTGCTTTTTTAAAGTAAGGCTGCTTTCTAAATACTGATAACCAGACCTGCCCTGCACAGGGGCTCGACAACCAAAATGTAAAACATTTGGAAGCAATTCAGTTCATTGCTGTTTGGTGTCCTTTGTGAGAAAACAGAGAGATCTAGAATCAAATACAGGCAGTTAAGGGCTCAGGATGCAACCTGTCGGCACTAGCAGTCATTACAGTTGGGTTTTCTCTAAAAGTTTACATGAACAATACTCTTGGGCTAACAACTCCAGTTGCTTGACTTATTTTAAAAAAATCAAGGAGTAAATTTCAGACTGCAATGGACTTAAATGGGAGGAAAACCCTTAGTAAGATATGAATTCTTCATGCCTCTCAATCCAAGATAAAATTGAGATGGAGTCCCGTGAATATGCAGGAACAAGACAGTAAGGAATTATCCCTATAATATCCTGAGATTCCTGCTCCCTACAGGAAGAGAATGTCAATTCTGGATAATAACTTGAGTCAATGATTTCTATTATCCCAGTTTGTGTCACCTAGTCCTCAGTGAACTGCATGACACATTATTTTTCAAGCAGACTCTACTCCACAAGGAATGCAACAAGCCGGATTTGAACCGATTCATTTGTGACCACAATAGTATGAGAACCACTCCGCCATAGCTGAATCCCTCACGACTTTGGTACATCTGTAGGATACAACTAATGCGGTAAGGCTCCATAGCAATGTTGCACCTCCTCCCCAGGAGTAAAAAATGGCTATGGAAAGAACCCACAGCAGTTGCAGTCACAAAAGAGTGACAGGAGGAATGGGCCCTGACATAAAGTACTTCTTACCTACCCTGAGGATAAGGAAGCTGTCCTGAAGACAAAGTGATCCAGGAGATAACACTGGTTTCGGGAAGTCTGTGTTCAACTCCCACCTCAACTGGGTGGATCCAGATCACTGTTACCTATTAATCTTTTTACTTAAGAACGAAATAGAGACCCAGCTGTACAAGGAAAGGCTGAGGGACATGGGAACGTTCAGTCTGGAGGAGGGGAAGTTGAGGGAAGGGGGACGTGATTGCTCGTTAAGTATTTGAAAGGCTGTCACTTAGAGGTGGTCAGGGAGTGGCTCCGGTTTGCAGCAGAGGATAGGACTTGCAATAATGGGTTTAAAGGGCAAAAAGGTACCAGCTGGATATTAGGGAAAAAATTACAATAAGAGCAGCTCAACAGCACAATGGTGCTGAGCTCCATCTCCCTGGCAGTCTTCAAGTAGCAACACTCATCAGAGATACTTTAGACTGATCCTGCACTGAGCAGGGAGTTGGACTAGATGGCCTGTTTAGCCCATTCCAACTCTATGATAGGGAGGGTCTCCATTGTGTCTGCACCCACAGGGACACGTGCTCATCCAAAGCATCTGGTGATGACCCAACAAGCTTTAGGATATTTCCGCAATGAAGCAAAAATATGGAGATGAGGGAACATTGTAGGGTGGCAGCGGCAACGCCAATCTCAGGTATACTTTTACTCCTTCCCCGGAGTAGGTTTCCCATCCTCAATTTAGCCGCCCAACATCCCTCTCAAACAAAACAGGCCAGGCCAGGACAAAACAACTGGCCCAGCGTCCATTATCGTTCTTCCTCCCTCCCTCCAGAGAACAACACATGGCAGCCCACGTAGCTCTCCCTTCCCAATCTTAATGCTCACACCAGCTGCGATCACACACACTAAAGAATCCACTTCCAGTGCACTTTCCAACTGGATTTTGCCAGTTCACAGAGTAAAATCCAGTTGGAAAGTGCACTCAAGGTGGATTATTTAGTGTGTGATTGCAGCCACCGACTCTGTGAGGTAGGCTTGGCAGCAGAAAAAAAGAGTTCCCGGCTGCTGCTGAGTCCAGAGTTCCCTCTAAGCTGAGTTTAGTGTGAGCTAGCTCACAGTTTTTTAGCCTCCAACTCACACATTCTTGTCTCAGCTCAGGAAAGACGGCCCCAGAGAAAACTGATTTCTGCAGTAGCCGAATCGCTCACTGACAACTTCAAGGCTGGTAGCACAAAAAGTAGGATTTTTGCTCACAAGACTCCATAGCTTAAGAGGGAGCATTGCTCCCCAGGGCAAACCACCTCTGTTCATCTCCAGCTGTGACAACCACGTAACTGGGATCCCAGCCAGTGTTCCCTCTAAGCTGAGTTAGTGTGAGCTAGCTCACAGGTTTTTAGCCTCCGGCTCACACATTTTCCTCTTAGCTCAGGGAGGAGGGCTCCAGAGCAAAGTAATTTATGCAGCAACCAAACCGCTTGCTCCAAACTTCAATGCCATGAGCTCACAAAGCAGGATACTTGCTCACAAGACTCCGCAGTTTAGAGGGAGCGTCGCAGCCAGTGTTCCCTCTAAGTTGAGTCAGCGTGAGCTAGGTGAGACTTTTTTAGCCTCCGGCTCACATGTTTCTGTCTCAGCTCAGGAAGGAGGGCTCCCGAGCAAAGTAATTTATGCAGCAACCCAATCGCTCGCTCACAACTTTCACGCCAGTAAGCTCACAAAGCAGCATCTTTGCTCACAAGGCACCCGCAGCTTAGAGGGAGCCTTGCTCCTGGCCAGTGTTCCCTCTAAGCTGAGTTAGTGTGAGCTAGCTCACAGTTTTTCAGCCTCTGGGCCACACATTTCTGTCTCAGCTCAGGAAGGAGGGCTCCAGAGCAAACTGATTTATGCAGCAGCCTAATTGCTCGCTCACAACTTTAATGCCGGTAACTCACAAAGGAGAATTTTTGTTCAAAGGACTCCACAGCTTAGAGGGAGCGTTGCAGCCAGTGTTCCCTCGAAGCTGAGGCAGTGTGAGCTAGGTCAGAGTTCTTTAGCCTCCGGCTCACACATTTTCGTCTCCGCTCAGGAAGGATGGGGCTCCAGAGCAAACTGATTTAGGCAGCAGCCCAATGGCTCGCTCACAACTTTAATGCCAGGAGCTCACAGAGTGGAATTTTTGCTCACGGAGACCCCCGCAGCTTAGAGGGAAGCCTTGCTCCTGGCCCCAAGACCCGTGACGGAGCGGGGGGATCCGACACCCCGGCCACTGCCTACCCCCACACACTCCCATCCGGAAAGCGGGGAGGGGGGGCGGCAGAGTGGCCTACCTGGCAGGGGCGGTGCCCTCCTTCTCCTCCTCCTCCAACCCCGCGCGCGCGTCTCGGGCCGGGCTCGCTCGCTCGCTCACTCACCCCAGGGCGGCGGCGGGGGCGCGCGGCGGGGGCGCTGTCGTCCTCGGCGCCTGCTCGTCCTCGGCGGGGCTCTCGCTGTCGGAGGAGGCGCGGGCCGAGGAGGCGTCGGCCGAGGAGGAGGCGGAGGCGTCGCCGCCGCTGCTGCTGCTGCTGCTG
>NW_015168157.1:56313-57890 GCF_001447785.1 Gekko japonicus | reverse complement strand
CGGCCCGCCATCGCGCGCCTGCGCATAAAAGGCTTTCTTTTGTTTTGTAGGATCCGAGGCCCTGAAGCTACGCGGCCGCTCGCAATTTGGCCGCGCTGCGAATATGCCTTCCCCCCCCCGCCGCCGCTTAAGATTAAGAGATTTTTTTTCACATATTTAAAAAAGGGTGGTCTTGTATATATTACTAATTTATACATATATAGTTATGATATCTATTATTTCTTATTAAAGTAAGTGATAAATAAAATTAATACGAAGGCGATACTGGCGCAACCTTGGAAGCATAAAGTGATCCCATTCCCGGGGAATGACAAACAGTTTGGCCCCTGCAGCCAATCCCAGCGACAACGGGCAGCTGAGTACCTGATTCTAGAATTCCCATTCCGGCCAATAAACTCTTCTCAAGTGCAAAATACAGGGCATTTTATAATTCATCACAGTAAAGATGATCAATTTGATTTGACATTCTAAACAAAAAAATCAGTAAGTTTCAGAGTAGAAGTACTGGTACAGCTGTGCTCTTTTGAGAAGGGGTGCCTGACAGGCAGAATTTAAAGCAGGGGGCAGCCAGACTTTTTTTTTTTTAATTAAATTTTTATCCCCTCTCCCCGCCATGGCAGGCGAAGGGCAGCTTACAATATGTACCAATATATATTTAAGACTCCACAATATTAAAAACAGAATTCAATTAAAATGACTATATATAAAACCATAACTACTCCAAATATAACTACAATAGAGGATGGCAAACTTGCTTAACATAACAGCCACACAGAATAAACATCAGATGTTTGAGAACTGCCGGCCATAACTTTTTGGGGCTCCCTCTCCCGACCTTCGATGGGGCACCGTTGGTGCCAGCGTCGAAGGTTAGGAGTTTGGGTGTGCTCCTGGACTCCTCGTTAACGAGAGGCCCAGGTAGCAGCCACTGCCAAGTCGGCCTTTTACCATCTTCGGCTGGCGAGGCAGTTGGTCCCCTTCCTCGATCGCGATGACCTGGCCACAGTGATCCATGCGACGGTCACCTCGAGGCTAGACTACTGTAGCGCTCTCTACATGGGGCTGCCTCTGTCGCAAATTTGGAAGCTGCAAGTACTGCAGAATGCTGCAGCCAGGCTGTTGATGGGTCTCCCTAGATGGGATCACATCCGGCCTGTGCTGAAAGCGCTGCACTGGTTGCCAATGGCATACCGGATTCCCTTCAAAGTGCTAGTTCTTACCTTTAAAGCCCTATATGGCCAGGGTCCGGCCTACCTAAGGGACCGCCTTTCCCTGCATGTTCCCCCAAGGGCACTACGGTGGGGGAGCCAAAACCTCCTGGATATTCCAGGCCCCAAGTCCATCAAACATGCTGTGACCAGGGCCAGGGCATTTTCGGTGGCGGCTCCTACCTGGTGGAATGAGCTCCCAGAAGAGATCTGGGACCTTGTGCAGTTCCACAGAGCCTGTAAAACGGAGCTCTTTTGCCAGGCTTTCCAGTTATTCCATTATTCCACCAACATTCTTTCCATCACCGCACTCTACCACCACTGGTGTAGGTATCATGGGGGGGGGGGGGCAAGACGTCCCTGGCAGAT
>NW_015168157.1:55048-55834 GCF_001447785.1 Gekko japonicus | reverse complement strand
CAGTTGAACCTCCCGGCCAGGTGGGCTCTTCCGTGCGGTGCTTGGCGGCGCCCGAGACCAGTGTTCCCCCTAAGCTGTGAAGTCTTGTGAGCCAAAATTCTACTTTGTGAGCTGCTGGCACTAAAGTTGTGAGCGAGCAATTTGGCTGCTGCATGAATTAGTCTGCTCTGGAGCCATCTTTCCTGAGCTAGGACAAAAATGTGTGAGCTGGAGGTTAAAAAACTGTGAGCTAGCTCACACTAACTCAGCTTAGAGGGAACACTGCCCGAGACTCTCGCAAGGCAGGCATCCGGCGGGTGACATTGCCTCCTCCCGTGCCGGGCACAGCTGCACCGGTCGGATACCCGCCTAGTGCCGGGCGGCTGAAGCCAGACCTCCCTTCCTCCCGCCTGCCCATCATCGCCCGCCGCCCCGCCCACCCCCGCCTCCCATTGGCGCGACCACGTTGCCTTGGAGAGGGGGAAGGAAGCCCCGCCCCCCGGCCTTTTTCTCGTCGGGGAGGGCGACGCGGCTCACTTCCGCCCCCTACAGGAAGCGGATGCTCGTGGAGAGCCTGCTGGGAGCTGTAGTCCCGGCGCCTGAGAGGGGACCGAGCGCACCGGCCGGCCAAGGAGCGAGCGAGCAGCGGGCTACCCACCCATTCAAACGCCGCCGCCGCCGCCGCCGCCTCGGTGCGCGGAAAGAGCTGCGAAGAGGAGGAGGCGGAGGAGGTCGGTGGCCCCTGAGGAGGGGGAGCGCGAGAGGCTCCCCCCCCCCCGGCTTGCTCCCGGGGGGGGGCGGGGGGGG
>NW_015168157.1:46528-54792 GCF_001447785.1 Gekko japonicus | reverse complement strand
GGGTGGTGGTGGTGGTGGGGTGATGAGAGACCAATGCTCCCTCTAAGCCGTGGAGTCCTGTGAGCAAAAATCCTACTTTTGTGAGCTGCTGGCATTGAAGTTGTGAGCGAGCGATTGGGCTGCTGCATCAGTTAGTTTGCTCTGGAGCCCCATCCTCCCTGAGACGAGACAAAAAAAAGGTGTGAGCCGGAGGCTAAAAGACTGTGAGCTAGCTCACACTATAACCCTGCTTAGAGGCTACACTGCTCAGGAGCAATGCTCCCTCTAAGCTGTGGAGTCCTGTGAGCAAAACATCCTACTTTGTGAGCTCCTGGCATGAAAGTTGTGAGCGAGCCATTTGGCTGCTGCATCAATTAGTTTGCTGTGGAGCCTTCCTTCCTGAGATGAAACCAAAAAAAAGGTCTGAGCCAGAGGCTAAAAGACTGTGAGCTAGCTGACACCGACTCAGCTGAGAGGGAACACTGGCTGGGATCCGACTGCGGTTGTCACGGCCAGAGATGAACAGAGGTGTTTTGCCCTGGTCCAATGCTCCCTCTAAACCGTGGAGTCTGGTGAGCACAAATCCTACTTTGTGAGCTGCTGGCATTAAAGCTGTGAGCAGGTAATTTGGCTACTGCATAAAATTAGTTTGCTCTGGAGCCCCTCCTTCCTGAGCCAAGACAAAAAATGTGTGAGTTGGAGGCTGAAAAACTGCGAGCTAGCTCACACCGACTCAGCTTAGAGGGAACACTGCTCGGGACCAAGGCTCCCTCTAAGCCGTGGAGTCTTGTGAGCAAAAATTATACTTTTATGAGCTGCTGGCATTACTGCTGTGAGCAAACGATTTGGCTGCTGTATAAATTAGTTTGCTCTGGAGCTGTCCTTCCTGAGTGAAGGCTAAAATGTGTGTGCCGGAGGCTAGAAAACTGTGAGCTGGCTCACACTAACCCAGCTTAGAGGGAACACTGGAGGGGGGCGGAGGGGCTGCGACTCTGCAGAAGAGCCGGGGATGAGGGGCCACCCAAAGGTCCCTGACCCCGGGTCACTTCCCGGCAGCAGCGCCACTGGAAAGTGATGGAGAGCGCTGCCAGCCCGAGCAGGCGATGCTAGCCCTGATGGACGCCCCCCCCCATCCACCTCGGTGGGGAGGAGGGCCGTTTCCCTCGCTCTGGCGAGGAGAGCAGCAGCAGCATCGCCTTCGCCTGGTGAGGGCGGGCCACAAGTGGCGGTTTCCCACCAGGACAAACCAAGCAAGCAGGGGCCTCTCTGGGCTCTTTATGGGGCGAGGCAGACAAAGACCGAAGGCAGCTGGCGTGCGACAGCCTCTTGCACGCAAACACAGGAGACTTCCTTCTTTACCACAGCAGCAGGCAAACAGGGCTGCCCTTTGGGGATGGGGCAGGAAACAGCCGGAGGGCTCTGGCGCTAGGTCAAAATCCTTGGTGAGCAAAAAAGGGAGAGAATGCCCCTTTGGTCCCAGCGTCTGTCTCCCTTGGAGGCTGCACTAGAAGCCACGAGGTGTATGCAGGAGGGCCACTGGGAGGAAATCTTGCTACCTGCTCATGCGGATTGAATGCATATGTGTACTACTCAGGAGCATCATTGAATGCAATACCTAGCATCTTCCATACCATGAGGCATAGTTATGCATCAGTCATATCTAAGTCTCAGTGTTTAGGTAGTTCCCTCTGTCTTAAAGGATTTCTCCTGATTTGGACTCCCAAGACAATAGCCATGTTTGCCTGTTGCACCAAAGACAAAAGAAGACTCCAGTGGCACCTTGAAGATAAATGCATTCCTTGTAACAGAATCTCTCACACGCTGCATCTGATGAAGTGGGCTCGAGCTTACAAAAGCACGCACTGCAATAAATGTGTTGGTTTTCACGGTACCACAGGACTCCTCTTTGTCTTTTCTGGATTTCAGAATTTTGTGACTCCGTTGAACTTTAATTCAAAAGCCTTTTTCGTGACTGGATTTTATCTGTGTCTAGTAAAACTGCTGGTGCTTGTTTTGCTAGTTATGTGAAAGCGCCCTGTGTGATGAGGTGTTTGGAATAAAAGTGCAGGCTGGCAATTTCTAAGTTTGCCTGTGAGTGGCTGAGAGAGATTCTGAGAACAGATGAGGCGCTGTGGCTTGGTGGCAGAGCCTCTGCTCTGCATGCAAAAGGTCCCAGGTTCAATCCCCGGCAGCAGTTCCAGGTAAAAAGGACCAGGCAGCGGGTGATGCCAAAGACCTCTGAAGCGCAGCTGACGTTCTGAGTAGACAACACTGCTCTTCATGGACTGATGGACTGATTCAGTATGAGCAGGGGTCATTTCGTAGAAAAAGAGCTAGGGGAACTCATTAGCATAACTCATTAGCATATGCCACACCCCCTGACATCAGGGGCCCAGCGGTGGACCTGCAAGGCCAGCGGGAGTGCGAGGAAGCCCGGCCAAGGCCCTCCCTGGCCCCAGGCAGGCAGGGGTGGGGAGAGGCGGGGAGGAAGCAACTTACCCTCCCTCTTCTCCTGCCTCCTCCTGGCTGAATGAGGGCTGGAAGCGGGGCGGCCGGAAGCAAGGGGCGGGGCTTCGTCATGTGCCCCGCCCCCCTGCACCTCACCCGGGGGAACTGTGTTCCCCCGCGTTCCCCCCCGAAATGACCTCTGAGTATGAGGCAGCTCCACATATGTTCACCAGGGTAAGAGCACCTGGATAGGGCATGGAATAGACATACTCGGGAGTAGAGCTCGCCTATCAACTCATCAGAACAGTGGAGGGAGAGAGATTGGATTTATACCCCGCCCTTCACTACCCATAAGAACATCAGAGATGCCAATGTTGGATCAGGCCAAAGGCCTATCCAGTCCAACACTCTGTGTCACACAGTGGCCAGAAATACCAGGTGCCATCAGGAGGTCCACCAGTGGGGCCAGGACATTAGAAGCGCTCCCACTCTTGAAACCCCCCAAGCACCAAGAAGACAGAGCATCCCTTGCCCCAGAGCCCCTATCTATACCTTGTGGCTAATAGCCACTGATGGACCTCTGCTCCATATGCTTATCTAATTCCCTTTTGAAGCTGTCCATGCTTCAGGTTTTAGCATAGGACCTGACCAAGGCATCCTCACAACATCTGTGAGGTAGGATAGTCTGAGAAAGGGACCCTTTAGAAGTCAGAGAGGTTTGAATGCAGTTAGCCAGAAACTATCCCCATTTCAGTCTGGCCCACTGCGAGGAAATGGAGTAGCAGCCTCGAGTACTCACAGTGAGCAAATTCCAACAGAGTTTCCATGTCCATCCAGCTCTTTAGGGCATGACCAGGATGCCCTGGAAACTGTGGGTTTTGACTCCACAGCCAGTTTGGGATGGGTTTGCAGTGAGGTGCATTGGGGTGCTAAAAGCAGAGAGCATTTCAGCACATGCAGGATTTTTTCCTTACCCTCTGCATGGCAAATTGCACCTGCCCCTCTTAAAAATCCAAGAGCTGCCTCCTCTGTTGCCTCTGGTCAGCCTAGCTGTGAGGAGTGTCAGAGCTCTGAATGTGCTCTCGGTGTAGTCAGCCCACCTTGGGTGCTGTTGCTGAAGAAGGATCACTTTCATGACATTCATGCTGTTGCAAAGTTTGCATCCTTGCAAAGGCAAAGTTCTCTCAGCTGTGGTCAGTATTGTTTGGGATGTCAAAGAGATGTGACTGTGGTCAGTGTTATTTGGGATGACAAAGAGATGTTTCCTCCTGTGCTGTTGACAGTGGCTTCACTGGCATACATTAGCATGGGATAATGTTGATTTCTGCAGATCAAACTGCAATTAAATGCCCAGGAGTAGTAGAGTAACTTTTTGTGTTAAACCGAGAAACCTAAAATGATACTGAGAAACCTAAACTGGTGTCTGCTGAAGGGAGCTGTTGTAGGAATCTATTCCCAAGCCAAAAGAAGCCACAATGAGGAGGAAGTTCTTTAGATATTAAGTGCAACGAAATATTGGGAAAACAAGCCAAAACTTGAAAGCTTAGACCCCCCCCCAAAAAAAAAGTTTTGTTGGTCTCGAAGGTGCGCCTGGATTTAAATCTAGCCCACCACATGAGTTTCTATGATGGAATGAATGGAGACCGTTGTTTTATCACAATCAAATAATAAAAGCGAGGAGCCTAAAGCTGAACTCCGTGGGTCCCCAAGGCGGGTGCACGCAAGTAACCAGATGGTGGTTTAATTTTAAAAAAATATATTTTATGAAGTTTATTAATTCCAATCAAATAAACAATTATTCTGTGTGCAACACATTACTCTTTGATCACACAGCAAGAAAGCTATCTCAGTTGCCTAACACTTTTCAGAACCTACATTTGTTGTTGTTGTTCAGTCGCACAGTCGAGTCTGACTCTTCGCGACCCCATGGACCAGATCACGCCAGGCCTTCCTGTCTTCCGCCGTCCTCTGAAGTTTGCTCAACTTCATGCTCGTTGCACCTATGACACTGTCTAACCATGTCATCCTTTGCCGTCCCCGTCTTCTTTGACCTTCAATCTTTCCCAGCATCAGGGTCTTCTCCAGTGAGTGCTCCCTTCTCATTGGGTGGCCAAAGTATTTGAGCTTCATTTTCATTATCTGGCCTTCCAGGGAACAGTCAGGGTTGATTTCTTTTTGGATTGACTGTTTTGATCTCCTTGCAGTCCAAGGGACTCTCAAGAGTCTTCTCCAGCACCATAGTTCAAAAGAATCTATTCTTCGGTGCTCGGCCTTCCTTATAGTCCAACTCTCGCAGCCATACATGATTACTAGGAATACCATTGCTTTGACCATGTGGACTTTTGTTGGCAGGGAGATGTCTCTACTTTTTATCATGCTGTTTAGGTTCGCCATCGCTTTCTTCCCAAGGAGCAGGCGTCTTTTAATTTCATGGCTGCTGTCACCGTCTGCGGTGATCTGGGATCCCAGGAACGTGAAGTCTGTCACTACTTCCACGACTTCCCCTTCTATTTGCCATTGCCAAGGAGTGATGGGTCTGGATGCCATGATCTTAGTTTTTCTGAACTTGCTGATCCTGAGAGGGGAAAAGATCTTGGGGTTGGAGTGGACTACTCGATGAAAGTGCCGACCCCATGTGACACTGTCTAACCATCTCATCCTTTGCCGTCCCCGTCTTTTTTGACCTTCAATCTTTCCCAGCATCAGGGTCTTCTCCTGTGAGTGCTCCCTTCTCATTGGGTGGCCAAAGTATTTGAGCTTCAGCTTCAGTATCTGGCCTTCCAGGGAACAGTCAGGGTTGATTTCTTTTAGGATTGACAGATTTGATC
Source organism: Gekko japonicus (assembly GCF_001447785.1). Classification (NCBI taxonomy): domain Eukaryota; kingdom Metazoa; phylum Chordata; class Lepidosauria; order Squamata; family Gekkonidae; genus Gekko; species Gekko japonicus. The sequence continues at coordinate 49,537 of NW_015168157.1, read as the reverse complement.
TTCTTGCAGTCCAAGGGACTCTCAAGAGTCTTCTCCAGCACCCTAGTTCAAAAGAATCTATTCTTCTCGCAGCCATACATGAACCTGCATTGGGTGGCACAAACCTTAAATTTCCAGAGTCAAAGGCCAAGGCTCAAGTGTTCTCTGCGTTTCTAGCAATTGCATGTCAGAGTTCAGGCCTCTAGTCCATCAAAATCCAAGCAACTCAATCTTCCTCAGGACCTTAGCTTAATTATAGTTTTTGGGGCCTGCACATCAGGCGATGATGACATCCAATCAGGACAAGTCTCCAGGAGAAACCTCTAGAAAATCACCTCATCACCTCTGGTTCTCCCCCCCCCCCACCCTCTCAACCACTACCACAGCGTTCTCATGAGAAGCTAACTACTTTGGCCTTGAAGATGATAAGAGCGGTGTAGGCCAAAAGGCCGATGAGTAACACCTGCAGAACACACCAGTCCAGTTACTATTCACATTAACCCTTGAGAGGAGGCCAGGGGTGCTTTGCCTCACAGCAGAATAAAGAATGTATACACATAAAGAGAGACTGGTCAGTTTTAAAATGTCTCTGACCTAGAAAGCAGCAAAGAGCTACGTAATTGCAACCCAAGGCCAAGCTTTTGTCTTGCATTTGCTTAATGATTTTTTCAGTCACTATTATTATGATAGGGAAAAAAAAACCCTAATTTCAGGCTCCAGTGTCCCTTCGCAGCCGTTGCCCGGGCCCGGCTAGGAGGCCACAGTCTCACCTTTGCGGGGGGCCGACTGAACAGTTTTCAGTCTGGTCTGTGCTCCCAGCGTTTGCTGCATGCACTCAGTTTGAATGGGGAAAGGAAACACTATCAGTTGCCTGAAGTAGCCATCCTCTCTTCCACTGGATGGTCAGGATCCGTGTTCCCTCTAAGCTGAGTTAGTGTGAGCCAGCTTGCAGTTTTTTAGCCTCTAGCTCACACATTTCTGCCTTAGGACGGATGGCTCCAGAGCAAACCAATTCATGCAGCAGCCAAATCGCTTGCTCACAACTTTAATCCCGGTAGCTCACAAAGTAGAAATCTTTGGTCACAAGGCTCCAAAGCTTAGAGGGAGCATTGGTCCAGGATACTTAGGTACCAATTCTGAGGACAGATTCTCAGGCATAACCGCCGCCCCCCCCCCCCCAGCCGGATTCGAAGCGGCTGCACTGACAATAAATGACTGATAAAATGCTCGATGCCACAGTGAAATTGCGAGGCACCAGGGATGGGTTGGACTCTGCCCGTATCAATTCATAGATGTGAAAAATACAAATAATTGGAATCCATCTTACACTGGATTTTCAGGATAGTTAGGTACCAGTTCTAAGGACAGTTTCTCAGACGTAACCCGCCCCCTTGAATACACCAGAGGTCTGCTCTGGTATGGGATAGAGCAGGTAGAGAAAGAAGTCCTTTTCTCCCTTTCTCACAAGACAAGAACTCGTGGGCACTCCAATGAAATTGCTGAGCGGTCGGGTTAGAACGGATAAAAGGAAGTCCTTCTTCACCCAAAGAGTGATTAACACATGGAATTCACTGTCACAGGAGGTGGTGGCGGCTACAAGCATGGACGGCTTCAAGAGGGAATTAGATAAGCATATGGAGCAGAGGTCCATCAGTGGCTATTAGCCACAAGGTATAGATAGGAACTCTCAGTCTGGGGCGCAAGGGATGCTCTGTATTCTTGGTGCTTGGGGGGGAGCCAACAGTGGGAGGGCTCCTAGTGTCCTCCTGGCCCCACGGCTGGACCTCCTGATGGCTCCTGGTATTTTTGGCCACTGTGTGAGACAGAGTGTTGGACTGGATGGGTCACTGGCCTGATCCAGCATTGGCTTCTCTTATGTTCTTATGCTTAGAATCCTTGAATTGCCAGTGCTGCTTGGTGATTCTCAATAGAAGTTCGGAGTTCATGTAGCTGTGGGATAGAGGTTAGGTTTTTTTTTTTGTTGGATGACAACCAGGGTTACCTCATTTTTTAATCTGTTACAATGCTTTTGTTCCAGCTTTTAAAAAAATGACAACGAGATACTGCATGGAGTTCAGGACTAGGTTTTGTGGCAGCAATAATGAGAGTGTGGTCATGAAAATATAAAACCCTGAAGTCTGAAAAATAAGTCTGGTTCCTAAAGCCAAAATAAGTTTGGATAGAGGGATTAAGAGCCAGTAGTTCAGCTCAGCATTCAGGTGGGCGTGTGTGTGAATACTACAGTAGAGACTCAGGTTCAGATCCCTGCTTCTGCTGTGGAAGCTTGCTGGGTGACCTTGGGCCAGTCACACACAATCATAACCTAACATACCTGACAGGGTTGTCGTGAGGATAAAATGGAGGAGAGAAGGAAGATGTAAACCGCTTTTGGTCCCGGTTGGGGAGAAAAGCAGAGTGTAAATATCATAAATAATAAGAAATAATATGATTTTTAAGAAAATAAGGGAACCCATGTTGGCCCCTCCCGTCCAGCACTCTGTTGTCATGAATGTCTTTTCTTCCTTCTGTCGGTATCCATTCCAGGTAGGTCTTCCACTTCATCGTGATCTCCGTAGTCTTGTCTTTCCATGTGGCCTTACGTTCCAGTTTTTCGATTATGTCGGACTGTATGAGATCAAACAAATAATTATGCCAGATTTCTACTGTCCATTTATTTTTGTTCTTCCAGCCTAGAGCTATTACTGCTTTGCCTGCTAGTATCAGGGCTTTAAACAAAGCTTGGTTCTCTTTGCTTATTGCTGGATTACCTACTATAATCCAGCGAGAGAAGGAAGATGTAAGCCGCTTTTGGTCCCGGTTGGGGAGAAAAGCAGAGTGTAAATACCATAAATAATAAGAAATAATATGATTTTTAAGAAAATAAGGGAACCCATGTTGGCCCATCCAGTCCAACACTCTGTTGTCCCACAGTGGCCAGAAATATCAGGTGCCATCAGGAAGTCCACCAGCAGGGCCAGAAGCCCTCCCACTGTGGCCCCCCAAGCACCAAGAAGACAGAGCATCACTGCC
>NW_015168157.1:39279-46459 GCF_001447785.1 Gekko japonicus | reverse complement strand
TTCCCCCCCCCCCAAAAAAAAAAGATTTTCAGGTCCAAATGCTGTTAGGTCTCAGTGAAAAGGTGTGGGGGGGAGGCCCAATGTCACTTCACAGAATTAAAAACTGCTGGTCCTCAGTCAAGGACACCTTTCCTCTTGCCTTTGCTCTTAATCCTCTTTAAGTGGACAGCAATGCCAGGAGGCTGTTTGAACAAGGCCACGCTAGGAGTATTGTTTCCACAGTGTATGTCAGTGTACAAAGTGGCTTTCCATTCCTTTTTTATTCTTTGAACAGCCCTGTGAAATAAAGTGGGCCGAGGGAGTGCATCTTCGTTCAAGGCTACCCCCAAAAAAGCTTCCAAAAGAGCGATTAACACATGGAACTCACTGCCACAGGAAGTGGTGGTGGCTACAAGCATAGACGGCTTCAAAAGGGAATTAGATAAGCATATGGAGCAGAGGTCCATCAGTGGCTATGAGCCACAAGGTGTAGATAGGGGCTCTGGGGCAAGTGATGCTCTGTCTTCTTGGTGCTTGGGGGGGGGGTCAACAGTGGGAGGGCTTCTAATGTCCTGGCCCCACTGGTGGACCTCCTGATGGCGCCTGGTATTTCTGGCCACTGTGTGACACAGAGTGTTGGGCTGGATGGGCCTTTGGCCTGATCCAACATTGGCGTCTCTTATATTCTTATGTTCCGGAGTCATCAGGGATTTGTCTCTCTATGGCATTGTACCTCAGGGCTGGCAGTAGAAGAAACAGGGTGGCTGGCATGTTCTGTGTAAAGATGCTCCAGGGGAAAGACTTCCGTGTTCTTAGGCCCATGGGTTTGCGCATGCCATAGTATGATGTTTGTGAGCTCATTCTGTATCCCACATTGTCATAAATAATAGCTTGCCTATGGGGACGTTCTTGTGAAACTTAGCTGATAGGCCCCTAAATGTCCCCTTCAGAGTCCTGTGGATAAACCTTTGCAAGTATTTCCATCGTAAAAGTACACATCTCTAGCACAGTCCCTGGTTGCAAGAAGTCCTATACTGTCCAGTTTAGGGAGGGCCAGCATGCGTCTGCCTTGGAAACTCTTAAGTAGAAAACAATTCCCCCCTCTAGGAATATCATTTCAGAGGGTAGCCATCTTGGTCTGCAGCAAAACAACTAAGTACAAGTCCAGTAGCACCTTGACCGACAACAAGATTTCCAGGTTATACGTTTCCAGGAGTCAAAGCTGCCTTTGTCAGATGGAGAGATCCCTGAGTCCCACTTTGGTGTAGTGGTGAAGTGCACGGACTCTAATCTGGGAGAACCGGGTTTGATTCCCCACTCCTCCGCTCACACCTGCTGGATGACCTTGGGCAGGCCGTAGTTCTATCAGCTGTCCTTGAAAAGGAGCCGTTTCTGTCAGACTTCTCGCGGCCCCGCCTACCTCACAGGGTGTCTGTTGTGGGGAGGGGAAGGGACAGGAGTTTGGAAGCCGCTCTGAGACTCCTTCGGGTAGTGAAGGGCGGGGTATAAATCCAATCTCCTCCTCCTCCTCTTCTTCTTCCTCTTCTTTTTCCTCTTCTTCTTCTTCTTCTTCTATCCCAGGCTAAAGGTGGGAAGGGTGTTGCAAAGAAAGGAGTCAGGATGCAGGGGTATAATGCAAAGTGTAGTCAGCAGTCTCACGTTGCAATCTCCCCTTGAAGCGTCTCTGCTTGAGGACTGTCACTCTTAGGTCCGCGACGGAATGTCCCGGAAGATTAAAATGTTCTCCCATTTGGCAGTTTTCAGAGGGCTTCCATACTCTATGTAAGCCAGAAGGGTCACCTGGCAGGTACAGCTTTTCTAAAAACAGAACTGGCATCTTTTAAAGACTTCTGGTTCCCACTCACCTTATTGAATTAAAGATTCGAGGATGCACCACTGAAGGCATCCAGTCTAGACAGCAGTTCCCAGGAGGCGGATAACAGTAGCATCGTGGGCTGGTTGCTGGAAGGTTGCCCCTCGGACCAAGAGGTAACGCAGCCTAAGTGTGAAAGGAAGCTTCCCTTCCCAGTGAGGGCCGGAACTAAGAGGCCATTTCTGGTTAAAGGTTATGTTCTTCTGGTGAGTCAGACGCGTGGGGGCCATTATGGCCTTAAGCCCAGGGAAGAACTTCATTAATGTTTTTAGTCTTTAAGGTGCTGCTAGTGGAGCTGTGGTGGCTCAAGTGGTTAAGACGCTGAACTGCAGGCTGCGGAAGGTCAGTAGTTCAGCAGTTCGAGACCTGGGTGCCGCAAGACGGAGTGAGCTCCCGTCTCTAGTTCCAGCTCCTGCCAACCTAGCAGTTCAAAAGCAAGAAATTGCAAGTAGATAAATAGGTACCACTTTGGTGGGAAGGTAACAGCGTTCCGTGCACCTTGGTGTTTAGTCATGCCGGCCACATGACCACGGAAACGTCTTCGGACAGCGCTGGCTCTTCGGCTTTGAAACGGAGATGAGCACCGCAACCCTAGAGTCGGATTCGACTGGCTTTCGAGCAAGGGAACCTTTACCTTTTAGTGGACTCTTGCTCTTTTCTTTTGCAGGGTGACCCTTTTAGGAGGCTTTGCTCAGATGGGCAAAGCTGCTGCAGGAGAATGTAGCCGGAGAGGCGGTCCTGCAGGGATGTAGGTCCCGGGTTATTCAGGACTTTGTAGGTGGTAACCAGAAGCCTGCATTGAACTTGCCAGTCAAGAACAGGTGTGATGTGCGCCTCTCTTTCCTCACAGTTTTTTAGTCTCCGGCTCACAGATTCTTGTCTTCGCTCAGGAAGGAGGGCTCCAGAGCGAACTAATTTATGCAGTGGCCAAATTGCTTCACTCACAACTTTAATGCCAGTAGCTCATAAAGTAGAATTTTTGCTCACAAGACTCCACAGCTTAGAGGGAGTATTGGTGCAAACCTAAGCGGACCGGTGCAAAGGCCAGGGTCCAGCTTACCTAAGGGACCGCCTTTCCCCATATGTTCCCCCAAGAGCACTACGGTCAGGGGCGCAACACCTATTGGTTGTTCCAGGCCCCAGGGACATCAAGGTGGCTGCAACCAGGGCCAGGGCTTTCTCGGCGGCGGCTCCTGTCTGGTGGAACGAGCTTCCAGGGGAGATCCGGGCCCTGCGGGACCTTGTGCAGTTCCGAAGGGCCTGCAAGACGGAGCTCTTCCGCTAGGCTTTTGCATAGGAGCCGCCACCGCCATTATACCACCACTGAGCTTCTATCTTTGACGGTGGATTCGATATGGATGTGAGCTAGCCCTGGGAAGATGACCAGATGACTTGAAGAACTGATCATGAAGGGACGATAGTATTATCCGGAACTTATGCTGATGGGTTAGGTTGGTCAACAGACCCCATCTTGGACTGATAAGAATTAATATCTAGAGCACCGGCACTTTGTTCGTGATGGATTGTTTTATTCTGTTTTTAGTTGTTCAATTATGACATATGCCTCTTGTTAGCCGCCCTGAGCCCGTTTGGGGAGGGCGGAATATAAATTTAATAAATAAATAAATGATGCCCTTTACTGTGCTGATTTCCAGTACCGTCCCCATGTTGTCCTAGTAGGAGTCCAAGAGGTCAGCAAGGCAGTTGGTGGCGGAGAAGGCACAGACTTTTGGCTCCCCATGTGCAGTTCTGCCTTTGAAGCTCCTGCTTAAAGGTAGACGCTGTTGAGAAGATCATACAGGTTGGGGGAGAGGCTGTGCCATAGTGGCACAACCTCTCATAATGATTGCCGTATGGCAGTGTGTGTAGTATAGCCAGGAGATCCCAAGATTGTCTGGCAGCAAGAAGTTCTAGCTCTTTTAGAAGAAAAGGGAAGAAGAAGAAGAAGAGATTGGATTTATACCCCATGACCCTTCACTACCCAAAGGTGTCTCAGAGCGGCTTACAGACTCCTTTCCCTTCCCCCTCCCCACAACAGGCACCCTTGTGAGGTAGGCGGGGCCGAGAGAGCTCTTGACAGAAACTGCTCTTTTTCAAGGACAGCTCTTATCAGAACTACGGCTTGCCCAAGGTCATCCAGCCAGGTACAAGTGGAGGAGTGGGGGATCAAACCCGGTTCTCCCAGATTAGAGTCCGCACACTTAACCACGACACCAAACTTTAGTATTATGCACCACTAGGTAGCGAGCGAGACTTGTTTTTAAGGCAAGAGACATTTCAGAGGTGGTTTGCCATTGTCTGTCTCTCTGTCACGCTTCTGGTATTCCTTGGAGGTTGCCCATCCAAATACTACCCAGGGCGGACCTTGCTTAGCTTCTGAGATCTGACGAGATTGGCTCTCCTGGGCTGTCCAGCTCAGAATGGCACAGTCTGCTTTGCATTCCAAGGGTCCCAGGTTCAGTCCCCCACATCTGTAATTAAAAGGATTAGGTGTGAAATAATGTCCAGACTGGAAGGTCTGTAGTTCAGCAGTTTGAGACCCGAGTGCCGCATGATGGAGTGAGCTCCCATCTCTGGCCCCAGCTCCTTCCAACCTAGCAGTTCAAAAGCAAGAAACTGCAAGTAGATAAATAGGTACCGCCAGGGCTATTGTTGGGCAGGAACGCACAGGAACGGAGTTCCGGCTGGCTTCAGAGCTGGCCACGTCCACTGCAGCCAGAACCTCTGTATGCGTGGCTATAGAGGTAAGGCCTGGAGAGTGACCCCCCGACGACTCCGAGGTGGGCGGGCCAGGGGGGCCCTGGAAGGATCGGGGAGGCATTTAAATGCCACCCCATGCCTTCCACAGCCTGTCCAAGGGCCAGCTTGCCCGGGCAAGCCAAGGGGAGCCATGGGGGTGTGGCCTAGCATGCTAATGAGATGCACTGTCAGGGGTGTGGCCTAATATGCTAACAAGTTTCTGCTGTTGGGTGTGGCCTATTATGCTAATGAGTTCCTGCTGGGCTTTTTCTACAAAAGAAGACCTGGGTACCGCTTTGGTGGGAAGGTAACAGCGTTCCGTGCGCCTTGGCATCTAGTCATGCTGGCCAAATACTCAAGGAAACGTCTTCGGACAGTGCTGGCTCTTTGGCTTGGAAACGGAGATGAACACCACACCCCTAGAGTTGGATTTGACTGGCTTTCGAGCAAGGGAAACCTTTACCTTTTAATGTGAAAGACCTCTACCTAAGACTCCAGAGAGCAGCTGCTGGTCAGAGGAGACAAGGCTGACCTTGATAGAAAAAGAACAACGTCTGAGCCCAGTGGCACCTTGAAGACCAAGAAAGATTAATTCTGGGTATAAGCTTTCATGTGCATTTACACAAAAGCTTATTCCAGGAATAAAACATTGTTTGTCCTAAAGGTACCACTGGACACAGACTAGAGATGTAAAATTTCCGGAGATTTTGAAGCTCGGGGAAAAACCCGTTTTTTTCCGGGGGGGAAGGGGAATTTTGGGAAAAATTGAAAAAAATGCTACATTAGCACTTCTTTTTTCTTTTCCAGATTGGAAGTCATTCTGTTACTTTAGGAACATAAAATATGACTATGGACATTTTTACTTGGCATGAAATTATCACAACTAGCATATTAAAAATATAGTGTGTCCAAACTGCTATTACAAACAGAATACCCACCCACATGCAAAAACAAAACTGAAACCTTTTTCTTTTCTCGTGACAACAGCACCTACTAAAGGAAGAAATGCATCTTGTTCTTGCATTGGAGAGTTCAGTTTGTAAGCTAGGACCTGCTTGTCCTCAGTACGCAGAAATTAGATCAATCTGGTACCATACCTATCTTTTAGAAATGATTTGGAAAATATTTGAACACCTTGTCTCAAAATATTTTATTCATCATGTTAAAAGAAAACGTTTCATAATCAATTTTTCTTCTTCTTTTTTCAATGTTTCCATTTTTTCGGGGGAAAACAAAAAAGGCTTCAGGGAAAAAACGGGGCGGAAACGTTCCAATTTTTCGGAAAAAACAAAAAAGGCTTCAGGGAAAAAACGGGGCGGAAACATTTCCCCCCCAAAATGTTTCCAGTTTTTTTTTCCGGGCCTTCACATCTCTAACTCAGACTTTGTTCTGTTGCTTCAGCCCAAATCTACCTTGATAGACAAAGAGTCTGATCCTGTAGAAGGCAAGCTTCATTTGTGGCGTCTGGTGTACAAAACAAATATGGACATGCGTTTCCTAGCAGACCTCCTCTTAGCCACCTCTTCTGCTTGCTGTTGAGCTCATTCACAAATTCAGAACAGGGAACCCCACCAGGGCTGAATAGAATCCTTATCTTGGCACAGATGCTAATCTTATGCCCCTAAGCAATTCCTGACACCGGATGGCCCAGGGTAGCCCAATCCCCCATCAGCTCTTTCTCCGAAGCTAAGCAGGGTTGGGCCCGGTCAGTATTTGGAAGGGAGACCACCAAGGAATACCAAGGTTGTGAGGTGGAGGCCAGCAGTGGCAAACCCACCTCTGGACATCTCTTGTCTTGAAAATCCCACAGGGTTGCCTCAAGTCAGCTGTCACCTGAGAGCAAAAAAAAATAAAAGCCTTCCTGCTCTAATCAAGCAGATTACGATGTGCCTGGTGGTACCTCTGCATCCTGAATCCCTTCTTTGCAACAGTCCTCCCACCTTCTGACGGAGGGAGCTTTGAGTCTCGAAAGTCTTGTTGGTCTCTGAGGAGCGACTGGACTCCAGTCTAGCTGTTTTGCTTGCCGTTGGTGGTAGTTGTGGTGGGGGGAAGCTAGAGCAGGCTCTCACCAAACAAGCAAGTCTCTGTGTGTGTGTGTGTGTGTGTGTGTGTGTGTGTGTGTGTGTGTGTGTTCCCAATTATCTTGAAAGGTTCACTGATCTTGCAGCTGAAAAGAGCAAGCATCCAGCAGCACCTTAAAGACTGACAGAATTTGTGGCAGGGGATGAGCTTTCGTGAGTCACGGCTCACTACCACGTTAAGAACATAAGAGAAGCCAATGTTGGATCAGGCCAATGGGCCATCCAGTCCAACACTCTGTCTCACACAGTAGCCAAAAATACCAGGTGCCCTCAGGAGGTCCAGCAGTGGGGCCAGGACACTAGAAGCCCCTCCCACTGTTACCCCCCCCAAGCACCAAGAAGACAGAGCATCCCTTGCCCCAGACCTAGAGTTCCTATCTATACCATGTGGCTAAGAGCCACTGATGGACCTCTGCTCCATATGTTTCTCCAGTTCCCGCTTGAAGCCATCTATGCTTATAGCCGCCGCCACCTCCTGTGGCAGTGAATTCCATGTAAGAACATAAGA
>NW_015168157.1:36317-38952 GCF_001447785.1 Gekko japonicus | reverse complement strand
GAAGCCAATGTTGGATCAGGCCAGTGGCCCATCCAGTCCAACACTCTGTCGCACAGTGGCCAAAAATACCAGGTGCCATCAGGAGGTCCAGCAGTGGGGCCAGGACACTAGAAGCCCTCCCACTGTTGCCCCCCCCAGCACCGAGAATACAGAGCAGCCCTTGCCCCAGACTGAGAGTTCCTATCTAGACCATGTGGCTAAGAGCCCCTGATGGACCTCTGCTCCATGTGCTTATCTAATTCCCTCTTGAAGTCGTCTATGCTTGTAGCCGCCGCCACCTCCTGTGGCAGTGAATTCCATGTGTTCATCACTCTTTGGGTGAAGAAGGACTTCTGAAGAAGTACGTTGTATCTGAGGACGCGTGCGTGCACATGGAAGCTTATACCTTGAATAAAACTTTGTTGAACTGAAAGGTGCCCCAAATGTTGTTAATCTTTAAGGTTCTATTGGTCTCTTGCTCTTTCCTGCTGCTATAGACAGACTAACACGGCCACCCACACTGATCTTGAATATTTTCCTTCCATAGGTAAGGGGTGCCTAACCCAACAGTACAGACGTTTCTGTTTCACCCCAGTTAGCTGCTTCGGGTTCAAATGAAGCAACTACTGAGAGATTAGCCAATCATGTATAATTGGGATGGGGAAACGGACCATCAATTAACATGCATTGATCGCAGTATCTCGGTTCCTAACAGCCCCTGTGTTTGGGCTATGCTTTCGAGCAGCCTAGAACCCCAAGCCCTTTGGCATTGTGTTTGTCTCTTAAGATTAATAATAATAATAATAATTAATAATAATAATAATATACTTTATTGTCATTGTACATAGTACAACGAAATTAAGATGCAATCATTCGGTGATCTACAACCATACTCATATACACTCACACAACCATTCACAACCATCCCATAACTCCCTTAAGGTTCACATTGCAACTTAAACCACCAATGTCACCCAAATTCCAATTTCATACAGCGTTTAAAGCAATAATAGCTCTCGAATAAAAACTATTTTTTAATCTGTTTGTTCTTGTTTTAATTGTCCTATATCTTCTACCCGAAGGCAGCAGTTCAAACAGGGAGTGTCCAGGCTGTGACAAATCCTGCAGAATGTTCTTTGCTTTTTTCAAGCATCGAGAACTACCGTGTTTCCCCGAAAATAAGACACTGTCTTATATTTATTTTTTCTCAAGACGACACACTAGGGCTTATACCACAAATGTATAGAAATCCTGCTAGGGCTTATTTTTGGGGTAGGTCTTATTTTCGGGGAAACAGGGTATACAAAAATTCTCCTTGGGGTTAGCTGTTGTAGATTTTCCGGGTTGTCTGGCCGTGGTCTTGGCACTGTAGGACCTGACGTTTCGCCAGTAGCTGTGATTGTCATCCTCAGAGGTGTATAACACAGAAAGATGGGAGTACTCTGTGTCGAGGTGAGAAAAAAAATGGTAGGCAAGTAATTTATATCTACTCAGGAAGGTGGGGTAGGGCTGAGTCATTATCTTGTAGGAGTTCCCCCAGGCTGTGGACATGCTAATGGAGGAGCTTTCCTGAGGAGGTTCTTTTGCATATGGATGGGCTCTCGAAATTCTAATCTTATCTGTATTGCTGTTGCAAGATGTAGAGCATTTTGTGTTTTTCAGGACAGGAAACCATGCCCTATTTATTTTTAAACTCTCTTCTTTCCTGTTGAAATTGTGTTTATGTTTATGAATTTCAATGGCCTTCAACAACTTATTCTCCTTGGGTGTTTGATGATAATGGCGCCTGCTGTCTCTGACCCACTCTGCCTCCTCTCCCCCTCCCCCTCTTCTCTTTCCAGGGATACGGGGCCTTTTCACTCTGCCAGCAATGTTCTCCCTGAATTCATGTAGAAGAGGTAAGGAGCTGTTGGGGTGCTGGGGGAGGGTGCTCAGTAGGCCTCCTAAGCTTAAGCGGTGGGGCTGGTACTTTCCCGAAAGCTCTCTCTGAAACAAAGAAAAAGGAAGGGATAAGAACATAAGAGAAGCCAATGTTGGATCAGGCCAATGGCCCATCCAGTCCAACACTCTGTGTCACACAGTGACCAAAAATACCAGGTGCCATCAGGGGGTCCAGCAGTGGGGCCAGGACATTAGAAGCCCTCCCACTGTTGGTTCCTCCGCAAGCGCCAAGAATACAGAGCATCCCTTGCCCCAGACAGAGAGTTCTTATCTATACCTTGTGGCTAATAGCCACCAATGGACCTCTGCTCCATATACCTAATTCCCTCTTGAAGCTGTCCATGCTTGTAGCCGCCACCACTTCCTGTGGCAGTGAATTCCACGTGTTAATCACTGTCTGGGTGAAGAAGGACTGCCATTTATCCGTTCTAACCCGACCGCTCAGCAATTTCATTGAGTGCCCACGAGTTCTTGCTTTGTGAGAAAGGGAGAAAAGTACCTCTTTCTCTACCTGCTGGGTCGGGAAAGGCAAATCCTGGGTCACCTGTTGAGCCGAAAACCCCAGGATTCCATTTCATCCAAGGTCTCGGGAATGCTGTTCAGACATCCAGTCGAGACCCATCGAAAGGATGCGAAGAGCGAGCCGTCTGTGCAGTTCTTGATGCTGTGTGGGAACACGGGTTCTTGACTTCGGTAGCTCACGGTTCCTGTTCAG
>NW_015168157.1:31360-36295 GCF_001447785.1 Gekko japonicus | reverse complement strand
AGCAGGCAGGGAACCGGGGTGACTTGCCGAAAGCCACAAAACGCATTTCTAGTAGAGGGAGGGTTTTGGCTCAAGTCCATTTGCCGTCCACTTGGCCACACCCAGCGTGTGGTTGAGCGTTCAGGCGATTTAAAGTGAGACCGAGAACTTGGTAGCACTTCTGCAGCTCTCACGTGTGTGTCCCATCCGAGTGAGAGGCTGACCTCTTTGCGTTGTGTTCTCACCTCCCGGAGATGAGCCTAGAGTCGGATTCGACTGGCTTTCGAGCAAGGGAACCTTTACCTTTACCTTTTTATGATGATACTGGCTGTGGTGCCCGGTGCCTTGGAGCTGGTCTTGGGTGATCTTGTTGTTCCCGGTTGTGTTTCTGCAAGGAGGGGGCGAGTGGCAGGCCCGCAGTGCCCACCGACTGTGGAGTCCTGGGGGGTATGGCCTATGGTTGTCCGAGTGAGCAGCCTTCCCTGGGGCGGTGGTGGGGGCTCACCTAGAAGGCTGCTGTGGGATTCAGCTGGCACTCTGTGAAAGGAGGCCACAGTTTAGGAACAGGGCGCAGCAGCCAGACTGTTTCAGACGGCCGTGTTCAGCTTATTTCTCACATGCGAAGGCATGCAAGCAAAGAGTTTGAGCTGTTATGATTCTGCCCCTCCATCCTGGCAACTGGGGTGGGGGGAGTGTATGGAAGCAATCTTGACCTGGGCGACGAAGGACTAAGGCCAATTGTATTCAGTGGGGCTTACTCCCAGGAAATGGGAAGGGCACCCCATCCTTACCCCACAACTTAGGCAGAGGAGGGCGGGGGGAGTGTATGGAAGCAATCCTGACCTGGGCGACGAAGGACTAAGGCCAATTGTATTCAGTGGGGCTTACTCCCAGGAAATGGGAAGGGCACCCCATCCTTACCCCACAACTTAGGGAGAGGACAGCTGTTGTAGGTAGCAGCCAGTTTGGTGCGAGAGCCAGTGTGGTGTCGTGGTTAAGTGCTCGGACTCTAATCTGGGAGAACCGAGTTTGATCCCCTACTCTTCCACTTGCACCTGCTGTCACAAGTTCTCTCAGAGCTGTTCTCTCAAGGGCAGTTTTGGAAAGAGCTCTCTCTCAGCCCCACCTACCTCACAGGGTGTCTATTGTGGGGAGGGGGAGGGGAAGGAGTTTGTGAGCCACTCTGAGACTCCCAGTGAAGGGTGGGATATACATTGAATTTCTTCCTCCTCTCCTCCTCCTCCTAAGTTGTGTGGTAAGGATGGGGTGCCTGTCCCATGGAGCCCATGTTGCTGCTGCAACGATGAGCTTCATTTGGGATATTACATTTGACAAGCCTTTATTGGCATACGTATACACATATGTATGGTGGGAAGGGAGCAAGGGAACCTTTACCTTTATCTATACACATACAATAGAGATCAGATTAAATACATTTGGGGTATTAGTTCAGAGGCTGAAACACCAAGGCGCACGGAACGCTGTGACCTTCCCACCGAAGTGGTCCCTATTTATCTACTTGCCATTTCTTGCTTTCGAACTGCTAGGTTGGCAGGAGCTGGGACTGGAGACGGGAGCTCACTCCGTCATGCGGCACCCGGGTCTCGAACTGCTGAACTACCGACCTTCCACAGCCTGCAGTTCAGCGTCTTAACCACTTGAGCCACCGCAGCTCCTTTATTGGCATACGTATACACATACAATAGGAGATCAGATTAAATACATTTGGGATATTAGTTCAGAGGCTGAATGTCTGCATGGCATGCAGAAGGTCCCAGGTTCAATTCCCGGCATGTCCAATTAAAATGATCAGGCGGTAGGTGACGTGAAAGACCTCAGCCTGAGACCCTGGAGATCCACTGACGGTCAGAGTAGACAGTACTGATTTGGATGGACCGAGGGTCTGATTCAGTCAAAGGCAACTTCATGTGTTCACCCCCTTCTCTTGTAGAACAAAGTTTGAGTCCGGGGGCACCTTTTAAGACCAACAAAGTTTAATTTTGACTTTCTGAGTATAAGCTTTTGTGTGCATGCACACTTCTTCAGATACATTGAAACAGACTTCCTCAAGCCTTACATATAGGTGGGAGGGATAGTTGCCAGGAACAGCTAGTCATTCAATGTGGTGTCGTGGTTAAGTGTGCGGACTCTGATCTGGGAGAACCGGGCTTGATCCCCCACTCCTCCTCCATGTGCAGCTGCTGGATGACCTTGGGCAAGCCACAGTTCTCTCAGAGCTGTCCTTGAAAAAGAGCAGTTTCCGTCACCCCCACCTACCTCGCTGGGTGTCTGTTGTGGGGAGGGGAAGGGAAAGGAGTCTGTAAGCCGCTCTGAGACTCCGAGTGAAGGGCGGGGTATAAATCCAATCCAATCTCCTCCTCCTCTTCTTCTCCTCTTCCTCCTTGGATCTGTTTGTAACCTCCTTTATTCCGCTGCATGCTAATTTGCCGCTATTCACCTTCATTCAGTCTTGGCTGTATTTGCTGCTCAGTGACTTATGCATCTTGACTCTTAATTGGCCCTTCCTGGCTACACCCTCCTCACCCATTATCTGTACGTAATGGTCGGTGACTTGGCTTCTGTTTCCAGTGTATCTGAAGAAGTGTGCACGCACACAAAGGCTTATACCCAGAATAAAGCCTTGTCGGTCTTAAAGATGCCACTGGACTCAAATTTGGTTCTGCGGCTTCAAACCATCATGGCCGCCCCCCTGAATCGTCCTTCTCCTGTGCGTCTTGCCCAAGTTGGCAATTTCTGTGAGTGCTTCTCTTTCTCTCCCTCTGCTTGTCTCTTTCTCTCCTTCCCCTTCCTTCCATCCATTTCCCACTCTCCGGTTCGTTTCAGTTTGCTTCCCTTTTGCCAGAACGGCATTCATTGGTTTTCTTATTCAGAGAGCCAGTTTGGTGTCGCTACTCTCCTTCTAGCGTGGACTCTAATCCGGGTTTGATTCCCCACTCCTCCTCCACTTGCACCTGGCTGGATGACCTTGGGCAAGCCGTAGTTCTGATAAGGGCTGTCCTCGGAAAAGAGCAGTTTCTGTCAAGAAGTCTCTCAGCCCCGCCTACCTCACAGGGTGTCTGTTGTGGGGCAGGGGAAGGGAAAGGAGTCTGTAAGCCGCTCTGAGACACCTTTGGGTAGTGAAGGGTGGGGTAGAAATCCAATGTCTTCTCTTCTTCTTCTTCTTCTTCTTCTTCTTCTTCTTCTTCTTCTTCTTCTTCTTCTTCTTCTTCTTCTTCTTCTTCTTCTTCTTCTTCTTCTTCATCACTGTGTCTTGTGTAGTGTGGGAACAGAGCAGTATCATGTCATGCTGTGCACCCTGATGCGTGCAGCCTGTGACTCTCCTGCGGCTCCTCTGTCCATGACTACAGCACAGATTTCCACCCCTGTAAGAGCGTAGAAAGAATCCTGTTCTCCAGCCCCTGCATTATGTCTAGAGGCACAATCCTACCTTTTCCTCTGTCCCTGGACTTCTCACGTTGGTATGGAATGTATGAGGCAGCTGTTGGCAGCCACACCGAGTTCTTTGTGAAAGTTGGGCTGGGGAATGGGAATGAAGGCTGGGGAAGTCAGGATATGGGCAGGAAAAGAACCTCAGTGGGGTATAGATGTACAGAGTCCGCCGGCCAAAGCTGCCGTTTCCTCCAGGGGGACTCAGCTCTGTAGTAGAGGGACCGATGCTCCCTCTAAGCTGTGGAGTCTCGTGAGCAAAAATTCTACTTTGTGAGCTGCCGGCATTGAAGTTGTGAGCGAGCGATTTGGCTACTGCGTACCTTAGTTTGCTCTGGGGCCATCCCTCCCTGGGCTGAGACAAAAATGTGGGAGCCGGAGGCTAAAAAACTGTGAGCTAGCTCACACTAACTCAGCTTAGAGGGAACACTGGTCTGGACCAATGCTCCCTCTAAGCTGTGGAGTCTTATGAGCAAAAATTCTACTTTGTGAGCTCCTGGCATCAAAGTTGTGAGCGAGCAATTTGGCTACTACATCAGTTAGTTTGCTCTGGAGCCATCCTTCCTGAGCTGAGAGAAAAATGTGTGAGTCGGACGCTAAAAAAACTGTGAGCTAGCTCACACTAACTTAGCTTAGAGGGAACACTGGTCTGGACATCACTTGTAATTCCTGGTGATTTCCAGGTCTCAGCTGGAGGTTGGCAACTCCAAGTAGTCGTGCTTTGTGCTGTTTGACAGACATGGCCACCAGGTTTCTGGTTTCCTTTCCAGTTGTCTGGGGGGGTTAGGGTAGACCATCATCTTTTGGGCCGTAGGGATTTTGTCACCTGCAAGGAGCACTGCCTCCTTCTGCTCATGCGCCCCCCAGGTCCAAGCTGAACCCACCGCAGCTTGTCTTTGGCGGGCATAGAGGGAGAGCGGGATGCACGGTTGTCACCACCACTCATGCATGTGGCTGCGGCCCGGGAGCAGGGTT
This sequence comes from Gekko japonicus, assembly GCF_001447785.1. Taxonomy (NCBI): domain Eukaryota; kingdom Metazoa; phylum Chordata; class Lepidosauria; order Squamata; family Gekkonidae; genus Gekko; species Gekko japonicus. Next base: position 31,894 of record NW_015168157.1, on the reverse strand, counting down.
GCCAGCCTCCAGGTGGGGCCTGGAGATCTCCCGCTTTTGCAACTGATCTCCAGCCGAAAGAGATCCGCTCCCCAGGATAAAATGGCAGCTCCGAAGGGTGGTGTGTGTGGTATTGTAACCATGCGGAGGCCCCTCCCCTCCCCAAACCCCGCCCTCTCCCGGATCCACCCCCAAAGCCTCCAGGAATTTTCCAACCCAGACCTGGGAACCCTACCTGGGAGCATGCGAGTTCCCTGCAGGCCGTCAGTGCCGTCCCCAGCAGCCGCCTTCGTGGAGAACCGGCCTGGGGGGCGCCTTCTGTTCCTCCTTGGGCAAGAGAGCTGTGAAGGGTTGCCAGGTCTGGGATGGCAAATACCTGGGGACTTTGGGGGTGGATCCAGGAGAGGGCGGGGTTTGGGGAGGGGCCTTATCAGGGTACAATGCCATATAGAGTCCAGCAATGCTCCCGCTAGGCTGTGGAGTCTTGTGAGCAAAAATTCTACTTTGTGAGCTACTGGCATTAAAGTGGTGAGCGAGCGATTTGGCTGGTGTACA
>NW_015168157.1:23297-30446 GCF_001447785.1 Gekko japonicus | reverse complement strand
ATATGGGGAGGGGGGGGTCGGGATCCAAGCCCCGACCCTGCCCGCGGGCTCGGCTTGCAGATTTGGGTTCTGCGCTTGCAAAATGCGCGGTCCCCCCTCCATTCATAACTTTGGGTTTCCCTCCAGCGAGGCGTGTTGGAGGCCCGTCCTGGGCTCGGGAAGGCCCCCGCGGGGTCGTCTTCCCCAGCTCTCTCCCCGCTCTCGCACGAGGAACGCTTTGCAGCCTTCGTCCCCGTTGATGAACGTGGGGTTGCATTTGTGTTGTTTCCTATTGGGGAGGGAGGCGGCCTTGGCCAAGGGACGACCTTGCGTGCGTGCAAACCCCACGCAAAGCTAAAGAGGTGGTTTGGCCGTGGCCTTGCCCGCCTTCACTTGCTCCTGGCCGTCCGTGGCCCCCCGGGCAGTCGGTAGCAAAGTCCAGTTTTTTGTCTCCGGATGGGCTGCCGGCCTGTTCAGGGCTCAGAGATGCCAAGGGTGGTGATCTGGTTAAAGAAGCCTGCCCTGGTGGTCTTTCCCCTGGAAACCTTTGCCGTCTTCCTCGCCTTCCTCTCACACGACTCTGAGTTCACTTTCTATTAGTTGCACTAATATTGGCATAAATATTTTAGCAATATTTAGCCTGTTCTAAATCCACGCTATCTTGAATCCTTTGTTGGAATGGCTTGGTATGGTAATATTCCTATAGATTGGCGATTTCTAGGGTTTGATGAAGTTAGCCAGTTTGGTGTCGTGGTTAAGTGCAAGGACTCTAATCTGGGAGAACCGGGTTTGATTCCCCACTCCTCCACTTGCAACTGCTGGATGACCTTGGGCAAGCCGTAGTTCTCTCAGAGCTGTTCTTGAAAAAGAGCTGTTTCTGTCATAGCTCTGTCAGCTCCCACCTACCTCACCAGGGGTCTGTTGTGGGGAGGGGAAGGGAAAGGAGCTTGTAAGCTGCTCTGAGATTCCTTTGGGTAGTGAAGGGCGGGATATAAATCCAATCTCCTTCTCCTCTTCGTCACTGAGGAATCCACTGGACTGGGTCTGTCTGTCCAATCACCAGCCATTTCCTCAAAACTTTTTCTGTTCTGCATTTCCCCCTTTTTGCTTTCTCATTAGTTGTAACACTGCAAGTAGAAGAATAACTTTGGCTTTCCTTCTTCCTTGGTTCACCGTTCCAGCTGTTGCAGTCCTGTGTATGCCCCCAAGGAATAGGTCCCACAAATCTAGAAGGGAGTTTCATTAATGATTTGCCAGGTGAAAACATGAAAATATAAAGTTCATGTGTTAAAGGCAGGCTACCCCGATCTCATCAGATCTCAGAAGCTAAGCAGGGTCAGTTCTGGTCATTATTTGGATGGGAGGTCACCCAGGGAGTCCGAGGTTGTGCCATGGAGGCAGGCAATGGCAAACTGCCTCTGTTCGTTCTCTTCCTTGAAAACCCCAAGGGGTTACCATACGTCAGCTGTGACTTGATGGGGAAAAAATGCCCACACACATATGTGAAAGATGGAATTAGCATACAGGAGATCCTGAAGCTGGGCAGCAAGTAACACAGCACGCCTGAGCTCCAAATGAAAAGCACATTAGGCACCCAGAAATGTTCTTGGGTGTTGCGTTCCTTGGTCCACAGGGGAGTAGCGAGCTGTAGGGATCGTAGGTGGACACACAGGTCTCCGCAACACTAGAACTGTGGGAGACAGAGCTGGATGGGAGCTCACTGATTCCACTTGTCTGCTAAATAGGGGCAGTGCTGACCCCACCATGGATGCTCGGAACATTGCCGATCTGGCTCTTGCTACGAAAATTCCTGAAACTGACAGGTGTTTAACATTCTCCATTTTCTTTCAGATTCAAGAGATTTGTTGAAGGAATTTCCCCAGCCTAAAAATTTACTCAACAGTGTGATTGGAAGAGCCCTGGGCATCTCCCATGCACGGGACAAACTGGTGTACATTCATACCAATGGGCCTCGGAAAAAGGTACCCTCTGCGCTCATCCCAAGTTTGATAACGCATGATGTGGGGGGGGGGTAAAATCCATCTGATCCCTGGGAGTCTCCGTTGCAGCCTTTTGTTTGAGCTGCTGTGAGTGGTGATCCTGACAGGCCTGGTGGTTGATGCTGGTGAATCTTGACCTGTGTTTCTGTGCAGGACAAGGAAAGCACTTTTGCTGAGGGAGACTCTTGAGAGCCAGTCTGGTGTCATGGTTAAGTGTGCGGACTCTAATCTGGAAGAACCGGGTTTGATTCCCCCACTCCTCCACATGCGCCTGCTGGATGACCTTGGGCAAGCCATAGTTCTGATCAGAGCTGTTCTTGAAAAAGAGCCGTTTCTGTCAGAGCTCTCTCAGCCCCACCTGCCTCACAGGGTGTCTGTTGTGGGGAGGGAAAGGGAAAGGAGTTTGTAAGCCGCTCTGAGACACCTTTGGGTAGTGAAGTTGTTGTTGTTCAGTCGCACAGTTGAGTCCGACTCCTCGCGACACCATGGAGGAGATCACGCCAGGCCTTCCTGTCTTCCGCCGTCGGGTAGTGAAGAGCTGGGTATAAATCCAATCTCCTCCTCCTGCTGCTGCTGTGCAGCCTAAAGACAAAAAGGAAAGGAAGACGCTGACTGTCAGGAAGTTCCATCATGAGCAGAGGAGCCTGAGGTTGTAGTGGGAAGTGAAGTGAAAGGGTTGACTCCATGTGCAGAGTAGCGAATGAAGGCAAACCCCTTGCTGGGGATTATTAGGAAAGGAAGGTAAAACGGCCAGTACTGTGACACTGTAGTGCTGCCTCCTTGTGGAATACTGTGTACAGTTCTGGTTTCTGCACGTCAGAAAAGGGTTACAGAGCTTGAAAAAGTACAAAAGAGGATAAACAAGATGTGATGTTGGCCGGGCGGTCGGGCTCTAGTCCAGAAGATCTGAACCGGGCATTGCAGGCTGTGGTGCCTCTGGTGCCAGCATCGGAGGTTATGAATCTGGGAGTGCTCCTGGATCCCTCCCTAACCATGGAGGCCCAGGTGGCAGCCACTGCTAAGTCAGCTTTTGGTTCCCTTCCTCAACCGCGATGACTTGGCCACAGTGATCCATGCGACGGTCACCTCAAGGTTAGACTACTGTAACGCTCTCTACATGGGGCTGCCTCTGTCGCAAATCCGGAAGCTGCAGCTGGTGCAGAATGCTGCGGCCAGGCTGTTGATGGGTCTCCCTAGCTGGGACCACATCCGGCCTGTGCTGAAAGCGCTGCACTGGCTGCCAACAGCGTGCCGGATTCGCTTCAAAGTGCTGTTTCTTACCTTTAAAGCCCTATATGGCCGGAGTCCAACATACCTGAGGGACCGCCTTTCCCCACATGTTCCCCTGCGAGCACTAAGGTCGGGGACGCAACATCTCCGCTACCGGGGCCAGAGCTTTTTCGGTGACGGCTCCTTCCTGGTGGAACGAGCTCCAGGCCCTGCGGGACCTGCACAGATCCAGGCCCTGCGGGACCTGCACAGTTCCGCAGGGCCTGTAAGACAGAGCTCTTCCGCCAAGCCTTTGGGTAGGAGCCGCCACTATTGTACCATCATTATTAACTGGCCCTGGGAAGAGAGAATGACAATGCCACGTGGAACTGATAGCACAGATTGGATGTACCATCTTAGACACGCCATCTTGATGAAATGTTTAGAACATCTGGAGCACTTAGTATGTTGTAATTTTGTAATAATGGTTTTTATGGTTTTAACTGTTTTTATGTGTTGGCGTATGCCTATTTCTGAGCCGCCCTGAGCCCGTATTGCAGGGAGGGAGGTCTGTAAATTGAAATTATAAATAAAATAAATTTAAAAATTAAGGGGTTGGAGCATCTTTCCTATGAGGAAAAGCAAAGAGTCTGGGACTTTTCAGTCTACAAAAAAGATGTCTAAGGAGAAACATAGTAGTTGTTTATAAAATCCCGCAGATGGTGGAGAAATTGGACAGCGGGAGCTTTTCCCCCTCTCAACATACTAGAACTCAGGGTCATCCAATGAAGTTGGACAATGACGGACAGACAAAAGGAAATACTTCTTTACTCCATTAGTAGTTAAACTGTGGAATATCCCTGCCAGTGGACATAGCAGTGGCCACGACTGTAGGTAGCTTGAAAAGGGCGTTAAGAGAGGTGGTGGATGGTCCATCAGTAGCTACTAGTCGTGGTGACCGAGGGAGCCTCCATCTACAGAGGCTTCAGAGGCGGCAGCAGGGGAGGGCCTTGTCCTGTGTTCCCTGTTTGCTTGGCCCTCCAGGGCAACTGGCTGTTTCCTCTGTGGAACAGGATGCTGGACTAGATGGACTGCTGACTGGCCTAGGTTACAGGGGAAAGGAGCCCAGAAGCAGAAGTGGCCGATGTTATTGAAACCGCCCGGAGATGGGGAGTTGTTCTTGATGTTTAGTTTTGAGCAGGTGATTTTAAAATGGGTCGAATTCTTTACCAATACAAATTACAGAGAAATAACTTTATAACCGGCAGAAAACTATAAATAATTTAGCATGGTCCCATAAAAAGAAGAAGGATTGGATTTATACCCTGCCCTTCACTACCAAAAGGTGTCTCAGAGCAGCTTACAATCTCCTTTCCCTCCCCCTCCCCACAACAGACACCCTGTGAGGTGGGTGGGGCTGAGAGAGCTCTTGACAGAAACTGCTCTTTTTCAAGAACAGCTCTGACAGAACTATGGCTTGCCCAAGGTCATCCAGCAGGTGCAAGTGGAGGAGTGGGGAATCAAACCCGGTTCTCCCAGATTAGAGTCTGTGCACTTAACCACTACACCAAACTGGCACCAAAAAGGCAAGATTCAAAAATAATAACATGTACAGACCCATCAATTGAGGTAGTCTAGACTTTCTGAATTTAAACAGCGGTTACGTAGCTGCTAATCTCTCCAACATAGTGAAGATGTTGAACAAAATCCAACAGAGGATTGGATACATACAGAACAAGTTTTTGTAACTCCATTATCAGAGCCATGGGTCCAAACCTCATCTTGGAACACCTCAGTTGAAAAATAATGTATTTCTAGCACCTTGAAGATATGGGATGCCAAACACAGGAAACTAGCTCCAGATGTTTCTATAATGTAATTCTTTTAAAACCAAAATTGGTTTGCCCCTGGGAAAGAACAGAATGGATTTAAAAATCGGCAACAGGCAGGGCTTTAAAAAGGTAAAATCCTGGATAAGTCACAATTAGAAGATAAATTACAGGAGTCTGTCCCTTGCTCCCGATATTTACAAATAAAACACATGCTGGAATATTTAGGTACTTATCAGAATTTGAATTATTAATTAAAAATAATGAGGGTGAAAATAGAGGTGTAGTATCAAAATTATATAAAGCTTTAATCAGTTTGGCGAGCAATAAACCCCTTAGATATCAAAAATTGTGGCAATAAGATTGCAGCATTGATATTAGTGAACTTCAGTGGAAAATTCCTTCGAACCCAACTTTCAGGATATGTTATTTTTTTAAAGGAGAAAAAAAAATATATTATTCTTTATAACTTTTATAGTTTTGTTGCTGTTTAGTAGCAATATTGCTTGTATTAAAAAGGTTTCAGCACCTTGTAATGGTATTACGTTAAACACACACCCATAAAGTTCAAGTATGTTGTTTATTGATGCAGATTTTGTTAGCCAAAATAGAATGTACATTGCTGAAAGTTATTGAAATAATATGTTTAAAAAATAATAATCAAATAAGTCAAATGGGTTAAGCTCAGGGTCCTTTTTTGAAAGGAGAAGATGGGCTCAGTGTTGCATTCTGGACATCTGATGTATTGCTGGCTTCCCCCCCACCCCCTTCCTTTGTAGAAAGTCACACTGCTGATCAAGTGGCCAAAGACGGTGGAGGTGGAAGGCTATGGGACCAAGAAGATTGATGCCGAGCGACAAGCTGCGGCCGCTGCCTGCCAGCTTTTCAAGGTGACTGGGACTAGCCGTGGCTTCTTAGCCCCACCGATGGGCAGCCACGGTGCTCCGTGGCCTGTTGGCTTTGTCATTTGGCTTGACTTCGGAGCAACAGACAGCCAGCTGGCAGAGCCCTGGGGTCAGGGTAGTCAGTGTTGGTTGTGGAAGATCTTGTGTTGGTTGTGGAAGATCTTGTGGATCTGGAGCTTTTGATCCTCTGGTGGGTTAGCCCTTAAGAGGGAGGAGCCACCCCATCTCAGTGCTTTAGATCACAGCAGTTAAACGTCTGGGCCCACCTTTTGGTTCTACGCACTGAGTGGTTGCAATTATGAACAGTGTGCTGTCATGGCTCAGGTGGGGTGTCACCTGACGCTGCCACCACTCTGGATTTAGGATCCCTTGAGAGGGCCCAGAGCACTCTCCCAAGGCCTTCAGACCTCCCTTTTGGCTGAGTAACAGGCGTGAGAACCAGGCAGAGTAAACAACAAGGAAAATATTTATTTTATAGGGGGTCAAACAAACAAGGTGCAGGAATAATAACAGTAAGTGGGTGAAAATAAAAATCAAATGCCCTAACGCGTCTTAATATACTGTCCATAGCTCACTATCTCAAGTGACCTCAGACTACTCACCCTTCCTTCAGGATGAGGGTTTCTTCCCCACAGCAGCCTCTTTCTTCTGGCCCTGCTTCCTGGGAAGAAGAACAGCTTTTCCTCTTGTACCAGTTCTTATATTCCCCAGCCCTCTTCTTCCCTGTTGGTCAAAATCGGCGCCAAAACTTCCCAAGGCCTTCTGGGGTTTGTAGGCCCAGCCTCCCCTGCTGCTAGCCAGGCTCCCTGGGCCTGCTAGGCCTCTGGTGGCACAGCCCTGATCATGACAGGTGCTTTGTGTGTATGTGCTGGGGAGGGATCTGTGGTTCCTCTCACCGCCATCTTTTGACACAATTGTTCGTGAGATTTAAAAAACAGTCATGAAGAAAGTTCTGCTACCAGGTCAGATGGTTTTTTTCAGCTCCAAACCTGGGAGTTATGCTGCCCAGGACTGTCTCTGAGCAGGCATCCACCCCCGGGCACTGGAAAGCAGGCAGAACCCACAGGGCCCAGTTGCTGTTTGTGGCTTGCCCACACACATGGTCCTCCAGCTGCTCAACAGTGTTTGGGGAGGAGCATGAGCCTGCTGCCCGTCCTGGAGTCCCAACAGTGCTCCCAACATTGTCAAGTAGCTGGGGGGGGGGGGGCGCATGCTGCCACCCGGGAC
>NW_015168157.1:21314-23276 GCF_001447785.1 Gekko japonicus | reverse complement strand
GACTCTAGGGTTGCAGTGCTCATCTCCGTTTCAAAGCCGAAGAGCCAGCGCTGTCCGAAGACGTTTCTGTGGTCATGTGGCCGGCATGACTAAACACCGAGGCACACGGAACGCTGTTCCCTTCCCACCGAAGTGGTACCTATTTATCTACTTGCAATTTCTTGCTTTCGAACTGCTATGTTGGCAGGAGCTGGAACTGGAGACAGGAGCTCACTCGGTCATACGGCCTTCCACAGCCTGCAGTTCAGCGTCTTAACCACTTGAGCCACCGCAGCTCAATGGGCCTACCTCAGTCTAAAACGTGGCCTTTTCACCAGCTTGGTCTTGCGTACATCAAGGAGCACGCATTTGGAACTTGCTCTAAATCCTCCAGCCGTTGCGCGCTTGAGTTCTTCTAACCGGCAGTCACTGTTCTAGCCCCATTGCTCTTGCTGAAGTTTGTGGAAGGCACCAGAGGGCTTAGAGTTGTGCAGGTTGCAGCCTAACCCTAACCCCAGCAGAGAAAAAACCAAGAGGGGGGTCACAGGTATCCACGAGGAAAATACAACAAACACTGTGACATGAGTGACTGAAACATTTAGTCAAGATCATGTTGCATAATGAATCCGACTTTACAAAGTTACAAGGGAAAGTCGATCATACTCTCCACAAAACTTTACAAATATACAAGAAAAGTACATCATACTTAATGAGCACCCGGATATAAACTCATTTCATCCCAGTCTTCCTTAGGAGTAATCCTATCGTATAGCAAGGTATCAGCCTCTTGATACAGTTCAATGTCTGTTAGGAGCAAACCAATGCTTAACTTCTTTATTTTCTGCACTTTATCTTCTGGTTCCATTTCGAGTGTTAGTATTAGGAGCAAGCCAGTCTTGTCTCTTTAACTAGGTGCACAAGCCTCCTATGTTATGTTTGTTGTATTAACCCCAGCAGAGGGCAGGTGGGGCCGAAGACCCTGTAGCGCCCAGGGGAAAAAACCTGGTAGCCCAGCTTAGAACGGCACCCCTCAGTGCCCCCGTCTCTCCCTTCTCTCTCCCTCTCGCAGGGCTGGGGTTTGCTGGGGCCCAGGAACGAACTCTTCGATGCCGCCAAGTACCGCATCCTTGCCGAGCAGCTGGGCTGCCCTGATGAGAGGTGGTACTCAGAGGGGCGGTGGCGCTCCAAGTCCGGACCTTCCCTGGCGGACATTTCGACCTGCTGGAGGCGGGTGGAGCCCGACGAGCCCATCCAACCCCTGGAGCACAGCCGATTCATGAAGCCCGCCCGGAAGGAGGAGCTGGAGGAGGGGGAGCTGGAGGAAGGAGAGCTGGAGGAGGGGGAGCTGGAAGACGACGCCATCGATGTTTCCAACTACCTGTCCATGACGCATCCTGAGGCCCGCACACCCTCCAGAGACATCAGGTAGAACCATCTCTATTGAGGTGGGATGGGCAAAAGCAAGCCAGTTTGGAGGTCCACACACACACACTCACACAGAGCTGCATCCCAGTTCCCCAGCAGCTTGAGTTCAGGAGCCATGGAGAGCCGTGTCAGAGAAGGAGGAATTCAGACTGCATCTTCAGATAAGAACATAAGAGATGCCAAATGTTGGATCAGGCCAGTGCCCCATCCAGTCCAACACTCTGTGTCACACAGTGGTCAAAAATACCAGGTGCCATCAGGAGATCCACCAGTGGGGCCAGGACATTAGAAGCCCTCCCACTGTTCCCCCCCCCCAAGCACCAAGAAGACAGAGCATCCCTTGCCCCAGACCGAGAGTTCCTATCTATACCTTGTGGCTAACAGCCACTGATGGACCTCTGCTCCAGATGTTTCTTCATAAGAACATAAGAGAAGGCAATGCTGGATCAGGCCAATGGCCCCTCCAGTCCAACACTCTGTGTCACACAGTGGTCAAAAATACCAGGTGCCCTCAGGAGGTCCACCAGTGGGGCCAGGACACTAGAAGCCCTCCCACTG
>NW_015168157.1:18023-21048 GCF_001447785.1 Gekko japonicus | reverse complement strand
GTTCTCCCAGATTAGACTCCGCGCACTTAACCAGTACACCAGACTGGCTCTGGACGTCCTTTTATCCATTCTAACCCAACTGCTCAACAATTACATGGAGTGGCCACGAGTTCTTGTATTGTGAGAAAGGGATAAAAGGACCTTTCTGTATCTGCTCTGTCCCATGCATCATCTTGTAAACCTGGATCATGTCACCCCCTCAGTTGTTGTTTCTCCAAGCTAAAGAGCCCCAAGCGCTTTAACCTTTCTCCATAGGAATCTAGCCCCTGGCCCCCTGTGGGCAGTTGCTTTCCAGGGTGAAGTCATTCCCAACCCCGTGGGGCTTCCCCATGGAGCCCAGCTGCCCAACAGACCGAGGTAATCACTATGAATAAGGTTTCTTCTCCCTGTGTCCCTCTGTCAGGAGCGGGAACTGCCTCTCTGGTCCACTGTCTCAGGTACTAGGGAAGGGGGGGGAGGTTCAGTCCCACCCCCTGTAGCGCTTCAGGAGTCTCCTCAGAAACAGGGGACTTAAAACTCTGGGCTGTGGGGGTTATCCCGGCCCGGACTTTCTCCGGAGTGCTCCGTGCCTGTAAGCCCAGCTTTTGTCTCAGGGGGTCTCCTTGCCGTAGGGGCGTGGTGCTTGAGGGAAGAGCGCTGGGATCCTGGCCACACTCTAGAACATCCTGGAGGTTCTGCTGGTCAGTGTGATGCAAAGAATGTGGGCCACAGAAGAGCCTGGCCTTCAGGACCAAGAGGGAGCTCGCCACCATGTCCTCCCGCAGGCACTCATCCGTGGACATCAGTCACGCTCAGATGTGTGTCCCTCCCTGTCCAGACAGTGTAGACTCTCTGTGGGACTGTCACCTCTCTCTTAAGAACAAGGCAAAACGCAGGCCTCATGGCTGCAGAGAGGATGTTAAAGGCTGGGAAGGCAATCGAGGCCTAGGAATTTGTGGGGAGTGGGTGGTGTGGATGGAGGGGGCTGTATGGGGTGAGGACTGGGCGCTTTGGCCCCCCCCCCGTCCCCCCCCCCCCAATCTCCTTCCAGTTTCCTGCTTCTTGGTAACTATTCAGCATCCCAAGTCCATTGTAACAAATATTCCTAACGCTGCACATAAAAAGACCCTGAAGCAAACAGGGTGGCCTGTAAGAAAATAGGGCCAGTACATAACCCTTGTGCAGCTAGTAATAAGTGATTTAAGATTTCCGTGTCCTCTTGTGCTGCAGGGACGGCTTCTCCCTGGAAATGACGGATGACAGCACAGCCATGCGGGCACTGACCCAGTTTCCGCTCCCCAAAAACCTTCTCGCCCAGGTGATCCAGATCGCCACGTCTTCATCCACAGTCAAGGTGAGTCCAGTCCCCAAGAAAAAAGAGGTGAAGCTGTGAGGATAGAGATGTCTGTGAAGGCCTGGAAAATGCAGGGGATCCTTTTTGGAAATTTTGGGTAGCACTGGAAAAATGAGTGCAATATTGCTCTTTGGGATTTTTAAGTCAAGTATACTATGAAGATGTTTATGTAAGACAGTCAACAGCATTGGAGAGTAATTCCTGTTTGGTAGGCATACATTATTTTCAAATAGACATTTATTGTTTACGTGTGACTAATTTTGTCCATGAGTAACATTCTATAACATTTATAATAATAAGTTATTGAAAAGGTCAGTGTATTTAATGTTATAAAGCTTTTGACATCCTAGTATGCTATTAATCCTATTGTGTGACTGGTGGAAACCAAGGTGTGCATTCGGTAAAGCCGAACCAGGAAAAAAAGTTTTTCAGCATTTTTCGAATATTCGGCATACCGAATCAGATCCCCTTTCTCGGGGAGATACTCCTGCTTGCCTTTTCCCCAAACTCATAGGAAACAATGGAGGATTGGGGGCACCCTTTTGGATGCCCCTAGAATTGGACCCCCTGGTCCAATCTTTTCCAAACTTGGAGAGTCTTTTGGGGAGAGGCTACAGCAGCTACAGCACAAATTTAGTGCCTCCACCTCAAACCCCCTCCCCCCCAGACCCCTGAATCCTTATTAGAAGATTTTTGCCACTGTCTACAATGGTACCATAGGATATAATGTAAATGTTCGGGTACCAATAGGTATTCGGGTATATTCGGGAATACGGGGGGAAATTGGCTTTATTATACCCAAATTTTTAAAAAAACGATTTTTTTTTCCTGCACACCCCTTGTGGAAACTATTTCTGCCCAAATAACACACTTTAGTTTCTTGCTGCAGAGTTTGTTTTTGCACTTTTAGTTTCTGTTTTTCCCTGGCTCTGAGGTGGCAAAAACGTAGGTGCATGTACTAAAATTGTGAAGGGTTCCTTCACTCTAGGACTGTGTGCGTTTACAATTTTGCTTGTAGAAAACTGAGGCATTTATACTTCTGAATTCAAGTAGTAATAATGCTTTCGATTTATGAATCGTTTTCCCCACGAGTGGGCTCAAAGTGATTTACAGTTACACTTTTAGACAGGGGACTAACAGTGTTTCATAGGGGATAGGAATGACAACATATAATTCATTTTTAATTGCACACGCCGTAACTGCACGGTGGAAACGTCTCTGGCTTCGACCGGCTTGATTATGTTGGGGCTTCAGGACCCGTATGTCATATCGCCACACTGCCACCGCCTGGCCGGAGCATCCCACTGCAGGGATTTTTCTTGTTGCCGAGTAGTTTCTACCGCCTTCCGATCATGGAGCAGGACGTCCCAACCGACAGCTAACACCTTCCCACAGGGGAGTTGGTGTGCCCACCCTCTCTAAGGAGTGGTTCCCATTTTATCTACTCGCCGAGGCTTCCGAATCGCTGGGTGGACGATGAGCTGGGGACAACAGGCTGGCTGCTCACACCAGCGCAGGGCTCGAACTGACACCGTTCGGATGTTAAGACAGTGGGATATACCCACTGCGCCACCGCTCCCCTTGCTGCAGAGTACAGTTGGATATGCTAGGTAACTTATGCATCAGGGTCCCCAACTTGTTTGAGGCTGTGGGCGCCTTTGGGATTTTTGTGGGGGTGTCTGGAGAGTGCCA
>NW_015168157.1:15673-17741 GCF_001447785.1 Gekko japonicus | reverse complement strand
AGTGCCACCCCAAAAAGAGGCTTCTACAGGAAGTGGAACCAAACCCAAAAATGGCTGCTTTACGAAGCGAAGCCAAACAGAATACTTCTCTCCTCACACCTCCTGGGAAGAATGCAATCCTGAAGGGAGAATGGAACCACACACTGGCTCAGGGAATCCCAGTTGCTTTCCGGTCGTCCGCATCTTCCAGTGGGAAACTTTTTTTTTTTATTTATAATTTTTTATCGAGATTAACTTTATAAATTTATAAGAAAGATTACAATTGAAAGTAGACAAAATACAAATAGAAAACAAACCTATTATTGTAAGCTGTAACTTTGGTTGTATCATGACCAATGTTCCCTCTAAGCTGTGGAGTCTTGTGAGCAAAACATCTACTTTGTGAGCTACTGGCATTAAAGTTGTGAGCGAGCAATTTGGCTGCTGCATAAATTAGTTTGCTCTGGAGCCCTCCTTCCTGAGCTAAGACAAAAATCTGTGAGCCGGAGGCTAAAAAACTGTGAGACAGCTCACACTCAGCTTAGAGGGAACACTGATCATGACATTACTACTGTCTTAACATTTGTAATACAGATTTTCCTATACTTACTGTAGAGTTCCGTACAGAGCTTAAGTGATCACATTTATGAAATTTGAGAACTTCAGTATAGTGAATTGATAGAGTCCAGATAAAGAACTAAAACAGTGGAAGTAATCGATAGATTAGTGAGCCATATTTCAGATCCATTTATGAAATTGAGACCACTGAGAGCATACAAACTGCTGCTGAGACAGGTCGTCTAAGATTGGATACCATTTCCCTGTGAATACCGATTGGTTTGAGTTTTGAGAGGTAAAGGACAATTTGTTAGTGACTGCGTCCGTAAGATAGTGGTTCCATAATTTACGAAACCAGCTATCCATCATTGGTGTTCTGACATCCTTCAGTGGGAAACTTTCATTTGAATGAGGGAAGTCAGCAACAGGCCCTGCCTTACAATGGCCCAACTGCACTTTCAGAAGAGCCAAGAGAAGTACTGGCAGGGGCAATGGCACCCCTCCCAGGGACCAAGTTCGGGGACCCTGTTAGTTACATTATATGTTTTATGGCTGGGGTCTGATGACTCTCTTGTGCAAAGACTTCCTCCAGTGGGAAATTACTTTTCTGATGGGGAGAAGAGGCTGTCGTCCTTGGAAGGAGAGAAGTAATTATTTCCGGAAGTCTCTGTCTCTCTCTCTCTCTCTCTCTCTCTCTCTCTCTCTCTCTCTCTCTCTCTGTCTCTCTGTCTGTCTGTCTCTCTCTCTCTCTCTGTCTCTCTCTCTGAGGCTGCTGGGGGCGGGGGAGCTGTCGGTCCCAACCATGTGTCTTCTGAAGTGCTATAGAAGTTGAGGGCTAATAAGGAAGTGTTGCCTATATTTCGGTTTCTCCCAAAATGTCCATTTTGGGGAAGGGGGAAGAAAGGCGACAAATACTTTCTCATTCTGTGGCTTTAGAATTTCTGGCAAATAACCTCTGTGAGCATTCAGCAGCTCTCTTCTCCGGCCTGCTGTGCTGGGGGGGGGGTGGCATATAGAATCCAGCTCCTGATAGGCTCTGAGGAGCCAGGCCTCTGGCCTGGTTGGGGCCCCTCGACGTCGGACTCGTCAGCATGAGGAGCTGAGTTCCCTTCCTGCAGCCCGCTGTTGATTCCCCTTCTCCCCCCACCCCTTGCAGGAGTACATGCAGTTCCGCACGGTGGGCACCAAGACCAAGATCTGCAAGCTGACCTTGCGCTGGCCGTGCCCCCTGACCTTTGCCGCGAAGGGCCGCCGCAAGGTGGAGGCGGAGAACAAAGCGGCTGCTTTGGCCTGCCAGAAACTGAAGGTGGGTCGCTGAAGGTGCAGAGCCCGGAAGGCTCCCTGTCCGTCTCCGCTGCTCTGGCCCTCCGGGTGGATTGGGGGGGACGTCCAGGGATCGTGGGCTCTTTCAGCACTGCTTCCATTCAGTGGATCTCTGTCGGTGCAGCAGTCCAACGTCACAGCTGCTGGCACCCTTCTGGACTGAAGGGTATTGGCTTTGGAATGTTCAACCAGTCTCTCTGTCCTCCCC
>NW_015168157.1:9191-15659 GCF_001447785.1 Gekko japonicus | reverse complement strand
GTGGTATGCCCCGTTGGGCCTTCCCCCGCCCTCTCAACCCGCCCCGCCCCCCCTGCCTTTCTGAACCCCTTCTGTACTTTGACTTGCTCCCTCGCAGAGCCTCGGCTTGGTAGACAAGAACAACAACCCCCTGAGCCACGCCATGTACAACATGACCTCCCTCCGGGAGCTGGGAGAAAACCAGAGGAAGCCCTGCCACATCAAAGTCCCCGAGGCCACACTGCACAAGATCGAGAACTACCTGAATCACGTAAGAGGAGGGAGGGGAGCATTTTATGTTGATTCGTACTTGGCAAAGACAGGTGTCTAGCCTGTCTCTTTCTCCACCAGAGCCAGTTTGGTGTAGTGGTTAGGAGCGCGGACTCTAATCTGGGACAACCAGGTTGTATTTTTCCACTCCTCCACATGCAGCTGCTGGTGTGACCTTGGGTCAGTTACAAGTTCTTTCAGAGCTGTTCTCTGTATCTCGAGCATCCTGGGTCCCAAGTCAGGTAACAACACCGCAAGAACAATATGAAGAATGTAATAAAACAAACATCAAAAACAACTTATGTCCAACTGGCCAGGTATTCCCCTGAGGTCAAGACAGTGGGTAGCCCAAGGCCACAAGTAAGCTCTCATAGCTGTTCTAAGACTTGAACCCAGGTCTCATGTTGGACATGAGGCTTTGGGTGAATGAGGAGTAGACAGATGGAACAAGGAAACAGATCCCAGTCTACGTAAGGTGATGCACCAGTCGGTGAGGTCCAGTGCTCCCTCTAAGCTGTGGAGTCTTGTGAGGGAAAATTCTACTTTGTGAACTGCTGACATTAAAAGTTGTGAGCGAGTGATTTGGCTGCTGCATAAGTTGGTTGGCTCTGGGGCCATCCTTCCTGAGCTAAGACAAAAATGTGTGAGCCAGAGGCTTAAAAAAGTGTGAGCCAGCTCACACCCAGCTTAGAGGGAACACTGGTGACATCCCCTGATATCAGACAAGGCCCTCTCCGTCGCCCCCAGTCAGTATTAGAAATGGGAAGCCTGTCAGAGCCAGCGCTCCCTCTGAGCTGTGGAGTCCTGTGAGCAAAAATTCTACTTTGTGAGCTACCAGCATTAAAGTTGTGAGCAGGTGATTTGGCTGCTGCATAAATTAGTTTGCTCTGGAGCCATCCTTCCTGAGCTAAGGCAAAAATGTATGAACAGGAGGCTAAAAAACTGTGAGCTGGCTCACACTAACTCAGCTTAGAGGGAACACTGGTCACAGCTCGTCTCAGGGAACCCTGGGAACGAGAGCTTTCCTGAAGTGCAGAACCCCTGAGTCCGGGGCCCCCGGCCTTCTCAAGCCTGTGGGCACTTTTGGAATTCTGGCACAGGGTGGTGGGCGCAACCACGAAATGGCCTCCGCAGAGGGCAGAGCCAACCACAGAAAGGCTGCTGCAGGAGGCCCTTGAGGCAGAGATGTTCTGCCAGGCTTTTCCCCTTCCCTGCCCTGCTGTGCAGAGAGCAAAGCAGCTGACAAAAAAGGGGCCACGGCTCAGGTGGGGCGTCCCCTGACGCTGCCACCACTCTGGTTCTAGGATCCCTTGAGAAGGCCCAGTTGACCCTCCCAAGACCTTCAGACCTCCCTTGTTTGGCCGAATAATAGGCGTGAGGACCAGGCAGAGTGAACAACAAGGAAAAGGTTTACTTTTACAGGAGGTCGGCCCGATATGGGAAAACAGACAAGGTGCAAGAACAATATCAGTAAGGGGGTGAAAAGAAAAGAGACCAGATGCCCTAACGCGACTAGACTCCCAGTCCCCAGCTCACTGTCTCAAGTGGGCCTGAGTCTGCTCACCCTTCCTCTCGGGAGGAGGGTCTCTTCCCTGCAGCAGCCTTCCCTCTGGCCCTGCCCTCTTGGAAGAAAAGGACAGCTCCTCTTCTGTACCAGCTCTTTTGTTCTAAGTCCCCTTTCTCTGTGATGGGCTAAAATTGGCACCAAAGCCTCTCGGGCGCTTCTGGGAGTTGTAGGCCTTGCCTCCTCCCACGGCCACTCAGGCTCCCTGGGCCTCCTAGGCCTCTCGTTGCACAGCCCAGATCATGACACTCCCCCTCAGCCCTCTTGGAGAAATGTGGCCAACCAGGAAGAAGCCGCTTGGCCAGTGAGTTGCTTGATGCCCGGAACTTCATTTAAAGGTAAAGGTTTCCCTTGCTCTTTTATTATAAGTCCCCTTTCCCTGTGATTGGCTAAAATAGGCGCCAAACCTCTGAGGGGCTTCTGGGAGTTGTAGGCCAGGCCTCCTCCCACTGCCACTCAGGCTCCCTGGGCCTACTAGGCCTTGCTTGCCCAGATTATGACAATCACCATCTGCATTGGTTGTTTTATTAGTGCATTGTAATAATTTTATCATTTTGATTATATTTTATCTGTTTTAATGCTGTAAAGCGCCCAGCGTCCGCTTGCGGGGTTGGGTAATTCAGAAACCCAGATAATGATGATGATGTATGAGAAGGCCCAAGTGCAGGCGAGAAGAGGGGCGATTAAAAAATACGTTTGGGAAGAGGGGTGAGAGAGACTAAAACAAGCACTGAGATGGCAGCTGCCAGGGAAGCAAAGTTGTTTTAAGCTACGTAGCCAATCAGCAGTCCTGCTAGGCAGGGCTTTTTTTGTAGAAAAAGCCCAGCAGGAACTCATTAGCATAATAGGCCACACCCAACTGCAGAAACTCGTTAGCATATTAGGCCACACCTGTGACAGCACATCTCATTAGCATATTAGGCCATACCCCCATGTTGCCAGAAGTGTGGTCATCCAGCCACACCCACCTTTTGCTTCTTATTCTGTTTACCTTCTTTGTTGTCCAAACCCAGGGCCTTTTTTTGTAGCAGGAACTCCTTTGCATGTTAGGCCACATACCCCTAATGTAGCCAATCCTAATGAGTTTCTGCTGTTAGGTGTGGCCTATTATGCTAATGAGTTCCTGCTGGGCGTGGCCAACTCAGGAGCCAGCCGGAACTCTGTTCCTGTGCGTTCCTGCCCCAAAATAGCCCTGCTGCTAGGTAAGAGCCCCACCCACTGTTGGGCGCCACGTTGGGGATCCGTGCCCTCGGTGAAAGATCAGAGCACCTGAAACAGCTTCTCACCTGGCTTGACCGGCTCCCTCTTCCTTTCCCTCTCAGTACCCCGTAGACAGCCGGGACTCCAGACCCCGGCTTGCCGACGACATGATGAACCTGAGCAAGGAGACGGGCAGCCTGAGCGACGCCATCACGGGCAAGTCCTACACTCCCATGCTGGAGTCGGAGGAGGTGCGCCTCAGCCAGAATCTCCTCTCCCTGTGGAAGCGGAGGGGCTCCGGGTGGCAGGAGAGCCACTCCCTGCCCGTGGATTCCCACCGGGAGACGATCCTCTCCGCCGTGGAGCAGAACCCGGTGGTGGTGATAGCCGGGGACACGGGGTGCGGGAAGACCACCCGCATCCCCCAGCTGATCCTGGAGCACGCCGTCCTGGAAGGGCGCGGGGCCCAGTGCAACATGGTCATCACGCAGCCCCGGCGGATCAGCGCCATCTCCGTGGCTCAGCGCGTGGCCCAGGAGCTGGGGCCGAACCTGCGGAAGAACGTGGGCTACCAGGTGCGGCTGGAGAGCAAGCCGCCGGTGCGGGGGGGAGCCCTGCTCTTCTGCACCGTGGGGATCCTCCTGCGGAAGCTGCAAGGCAACCCCCGCCTGGAGGGCGTCAGCCACGTCATCGTGGACGAGGTGCACGAGCGCGACGTCAACACCGACTTCCTCCTCATCCTGCTGAAGGGCGTCCAGAAGCAGAACCCGGGCCTCCGCCTGGTGCTGATGAGCGCCACGGGGGACAACCAGCGCTTCTCCCAGTACTTTGGGGACTGCCCCGTGGTCAAGGTGCCGGGCTTCATGTACCCCGTCAAGGAGTACTACCTGGAGGAGATCCTGGCCATGCTGGGGCGCCACCGTCATCGCCACTACGACATCAAGGTGAGGGTCCTCGAGCCCTCCCCTTTCGGAGGGGAAGGAGGCGTCCCAAGGAAAGGCCTGTTGCGGTCCAGGGAGGGCTCTTCGGTCAGCTCCCCGATAGGGCCCAGCAACCCTTTGCCCTGACCCGGGCGGTCTCATCAGATCTCGGAAGCCAAGCAGGGTCTGCCCTGGTTAGGACTTGGATGGGAGACCACCGAGGAAGCCCCAGGGTGGCTACACAGAGGCAGGCCGTGGCCAACCACAAACAACAATAATCCCTCCCAAAGGAAGTCTAGAAAACGTATGGATGTCACATTGTCCCTGATGAGGCAGTTTTACTTGCACTCTTAGGACCTATATGTACCGATATCGTTCCCGGTATATGCAGCTACTTCTGAGACCAGGCCAGATACATTTGTGGCCCCAAACAGAAATCATTTGGTGCGTCATTCAATTCCATATTGGAACATTCCATTTTTGGTCCTATACTATTCATTGTTATTTTTGGTCCTATACTATTAATAGTCCTATACTATCAATTGCTTATTGCCTGACATGTGTTACAGGGACTTTGTTGCTTGCCGTATTTTATACGTTGTACTATTTGACCGCTGAAGAACGCTCTTTTGAGCCGAAACGCGTCAGGTCATACACTGTTCTTTTTTGTGCGTTTGTCCCTTTTAACATTTTATGAGGCTTTACTTGGGTCCCTACAAGGTTCTTATATGCCTTTGAAATAATCACTCCCTTGCCCGTACTTATGTTTTTTTGTTTTTGGCCCTCTATAAGCTTCCTTTGGAGGTTTTTGCTCGGTTGGTTCAGTTTCTTCCCCTCATTTTCGAGGTGTATCTTTTGACTAAACCTGGATGGCCCCAGCTAATCTGATCTCGTCAGATCTCAGAAGCCAAGCAGGGTCAGCTCTGGTTAGCCCTTGGGTGGGAGACCTCCAAGGAAGTCCTGGGTTGCTACGCAGAGGCAGGCCGTGGCGAACCACCTCAAAACGCCTCGTGCCTTGAAAACCTTGTGGGGTTTTCAAGGCTGGCCCGATCTCGTCACACTTCAGAAGGTAAGCAGGGTCAGACCTGGTTAGTACTTGGATGGGAGACCACCAAGGAAGTCCAGGGTTGCCGCGCAGGGGCAGGCGAGGGCAAAGCCACCTCCGGAACTCCTTCGGACATCTTACCGGGTGGCCGTAAGCCAGTTGCAACTTGACAGCGCTTTCCTCCACCAAGTCAAGAAACCACCCTGGCCTGGAATGGGCCAGGCTGTCCCAGTCTTGCCAGATCTCAGAAGCTAAGCCTGGCTGCCTCCTGCTTCATACTTGGGGGATGGGCACCAAGGAGGAGGTCCACGGCGGCTACGCAGAGGCAGGCAATGGCCAACGACCTCCCTTCCTCTCCTGCCTTGAAAGCCCCATGAAGGGTCACCATGAGTGAGTTGCAATTTGACGGCACGTTGCCGCTGGTGGGATGGAGCCTGCTGCCAGGACGTATGCAGCCCGGGGTGGGGAGGAGCTGGAGAGCGGGATCTGCTTGGCCAGGAAGCGGGAGCAGCAGAAATGAAGCAGATGGTCAGAGCAGAAGGCCCGTGTGCTGCGTCTCATGACCGCCCAAGGCTGCTATGGGGGGCCCTCCTTCTGGGGACCTGGAGAGCCACGGTCAGTCTGAGAAGGCAGGACTGACGGTGGTGGTGTGATGGCCAATGAACAGCACTGACCACTGGTGTGAGTCAGTCTAAGGCAGCATCACGTGCATCGTTGTGAACTTTAGATCCCGAGTAAACATAAGAACATCAGAGAAGCCAGTGTTGGATCAGGCCAATGGCCCCTCCAGTCCAACACTCTGTGTCACACAGTGGCCAAAAAGACCAGGTGCCCTCAGAAGGTCCAGCAGTGGGGCCAGGACACTAGGAGCCCCCCCCTGCTGCTGCCCCCCCCAAGCACCAAGAATACAGGGCATCCCTTGCCCCAGAGTCCCTATCTATACCTTCTGGCTAAGAGCCACTGATGGACCTCTGCTCCATATGCTTATCTAATTCCCTTTTGAAGCCGTCCATGCTTGTATCCGCCACCACTTCCTGTGGCAGTGAATTCCATGTGTGAATCACTCTTTGGGTGAAGAAGGACTTCCTTTTATCTGTTCTCACCCGACTGCTCAGCAGTGTTCCATGCGGGACACAATTTGAATGGTCTCACGTTCAGGATGGCTTCTTCGAGCGTGCCTCCCCCTCACAGGGGTTACCCACCAGGGGCAGCTCCCGATTCAGTACATTCGGCAGGCCTTGCTGGTCAAGTGCTGTCTTTTGGCCTTGTTCCGAGTTGAAAGCGTGAACTTTCCTGGGGAGGGCCCTGAGATTGGGCCGAGGAGAGTGGGAGCCTCTGTAGGCCTGTTCCTGACTTGATTGCTCTGCCCTGCCCTGGCCCCAGTCCCCTTTCCAATGGTGGCCTGCTTCGCCCTCTCCAGAGCTGTTCTCGGGGCATCGGCCCTGATGCTTCTCTCAGGGTATGAGACCGGGGGGGGGGGGGAAGGGGGA
>NW_015168157.1:4567-8664 GCF_001447785.1 Gekko japonicus | reverse complement strand
TGCGCCGTGTGCTCTCCACAGGGTATGGTGCGGGGGGGGGGGGGGAAGGGGGGCGCAGGCAGAGAACTCTTGCCAGAGGTGCCCTTTGCGGGGTGGGTCTTCCTCCCCGCGGGAAAGGGACTGACCGGGCCTTCCTTTGCTCCACAGCAGTCGGATGAGGAGTGCGTCCTCGACCTGGAGCTGATCACAGACCTGGTGATTCAGATTGATGCCCACGGAGACCCAGGTGGGGCTTCACTTGGCCCGGGGGGCTCCTGTTCCTCGGGGCACGGCGACAATAGCCTCTTGCTCTGCATGATTACATGGGGTTGGGGGGCTGACAAGGCCCTGACTCAATGGTGTGGGGAGGGGAGAAGACCTTGGACAGTAGCCCCCCAGTTGCAGAGCACGGGAATTTGAGTCCTCGTGCTCCCTGCCTCCCTCCCTACCCCCAGTGGCTCTTCTCTGCCTTGACCCACCTGGATCTTGGGCACCGTCTAGTTTCTAGACATAGTCTTCCCTCCAAGCTGAGTTAGTGTGAGCCGGCTCACAGTTCTTTAGCCTCCGGCTCACACATTTTTGTCTTCGCTCAGGAAGGAGGGCTCCAGAGCACACTACTGTATGCAGCAGCCAAATGGCTCGCTCACAGCTTTAATGCCAGTAGCTCAAAAAGTAGAATTCTTGCTCACAAGACTCCACAGCTTAGAGGGAACATTAGCCCAGGTGCCACCTGGAGCTGCCCCCTTGCCAACCGTGCCTGTCCTTCCTTCCTCATGCCAGGTGGGATCCTCTGCTTCTTGCCCGGCTGGCAGATCTCTCTCTTGCTCAGTCTCTGCCAGTTCAGACCCCATCAATGTGTATTTATATTTAGGATTTTTGGCTCCAATGTGCATCACCTTGCACTTGGCCACATTGAACCCCATTTGCCATGTTGACGCCCACTTGCCCATCTTTGACAGATCCCTTTGGAGTGCCTCACAATCCTCACTGGTTTTCACCACCTTGAACAACTTTGTATCATCCGCAAATTTAGCCACTTCACTGCTTACTCCCATCTCCAAATCATTAATGAACAAGTTAAAAAGCAGTGGACCAAGTACTGATCCCTGTGGTACCCCACTGCTTACCACCCTCCACTGAGAAAATTGCCCACCTACACTCACTCTCTGTTTTCTATGAACTAGCCAGTTTTTGATCCATAAAAGGACTTGTCCTTTTATCCCATGATTTTTGAGCTTGCTTAGGAGCCTTTGATGAGGAACTTTATCAAAAGCTTTCTGGAAGTCAAGGTAAATAATATCTATTGGATCCCCCTTGTCCACATGTTTGTTCACCCCCTCAAAGAACATTAACAGGTTAGTGAGACAAGATCTTCCCTTACAGAACCCATGTTGAGTCTGCCTCAATAGGTTTTGTTCATCTATGTGCCTACTAATTCTTTCCTTAATAATGGTTTCCACCAATTTACCCGGTATCGACGTCAGACTGACTGGCCTGTAATTTCCCGGATCTCCTCTGGAACCCTTTTTAAAGATGGGAGTGACATTAGCTACCTTCCAATCCTCAGGAATGGAGGCAGATTTTAAGGAAAGATTACATATCTTTGTCAGGAGATCCTCTGCCTCCTTCCCCTGGGTGGAAGAGCCTGGGGGAGGTCCAAGGAGGCTGCCCGTGGCTGGCTCCTGGGACTCGGGACCTGGGGATTTACTTGCCGCCAGCTGCTTTGGGAGCCGCCTGTGGCTGAAGAGTGGGCTGCAGATATCACGCCTTGTGATGTACCTTTGGGGGGGAAGGGGGGGTCATAACTGTCCTCTCCCTCATCGTCTCTTCTCCCCTCTCCCCCCCAAGTTCATTCCAACATCCCCATGATGGACCAGCAGAGCATCTTCCCGCGGCCCCCTCCCGGCGTGCGGAAGATCGTCCTGGCAACCAACATCGCCGAGACCTCCATCACGATCAACGACATCGTGCACGTGGTGGACAGCGGGACCCACAAGGAGGAGCGCTACGACCTCAAGACCAAGGTGCGCCTGCTCCCCTGGCTCGGCCTCCGCCTGGGCTTCTCCCCCTGGGGCCCTTTCCCTCCTCTGCCAGTGCACCTCCAGGCCCTTGAGCAAAACATATGCTTGGTCTGGGCCCGTCCTAGATCCATCTTTTAAATGGTTCGTGCACAGTTGGTTTTGAAGGATATCTGTTGAAACCAATGTAAAGGGGTTTTTTTTGGGGGGGGGGTGTCTTAGTGATTGAGGAGTAGGGTTTGAGGTGTTGCCCACCTCCTGGTCCTCCCTTGAGTCCTCTATTCCAGTGTTCTGGGACTCCTTTCCCTGGCAGTTGAGAAGACGTTTCAGTCCCGGGGTGTCTGTAAAGCCGTGTCTCCAGGGCCTTTTGCGTCCTCCAAGGGGGCTGCATAAAATCCACGGCCTCTGCAGAGGGGGGGGGCCTCTCTCTCCCTCTGTCCTGGAAAGACCTGCTGATGGAGCCGCCGTCTGGGGGTGCGATTCTGCAGAGGGCTCTTGGTCACCGGCGGTGGGTTGGGTCGGAAGAGGCTCTGACCCGAGCACGTGCGGGCCTGGCGTGGGAGTGTCACGTCCCTCTTCTCCCAGGTGTCGTGCCTGGAGACCGTGTGGGTGTCGAAGTCCAACGTGATCCAGAGGCGGGGGCGTGCCGGCCGCTGCCAGTCGGGCTTTGCCTACCACCTCTTCCCTCGCAGCCGCCTGGACAGGATGCCCACCTTCCAAGTGCCTGAAATCCTCCGCACCCCTCTGGAGAACCTGGTCGTGCAGGCCAAGCTCCATCTGCCGGAGAAGACGGTAAGCGGGGGCCCCGCCTGGGCAGCTCCTGGGCCCTGTCTGGTGCTGGGCCTTGGGCTCTTTCTCGCCTTGCCCAGGCCTGAGGGGAGGGCCCGGCTCCGACAGGGTCAGCGCCTGCCGGCCAAAGATCTGCCGCTCACTGCATCAGAGTGGAGAGGTTTTGGTCCAGACGAGAGCTTAAACTTGTCTGTGTATGCACATTCAGAACCATAGCTGGAAACTTCCCAGAGCCGGTTTGGTGTGGTGGTGAAGTGCGCGGACTCTAATCTGGGAGAACCGGGTTCGATTCCCCACTCCTCCTCCACTTGCACCTGGCTGGATGACCTTGGGCAAGCCGTAGTTCTGACACAGCTGTCCGTGAAAAAGAGCAAAAATAGACTTAAAGGAGTCCTCCCTCTTAAAACTTTGATATGATTAAGGAGGACTGATATTAATAAAGAGATTGTGCAATATCTTTTGTGATATATTGAGAGACGATACTTAGATGTTTTGATATATGATTCTTTCTGTGTATTAAGGCTTATATGATTAATATATGGTGAATAAATTGTAAAAATATAAAACAAAAAATATATAACATTATTTGAGATATTTTATAATCATCTGTAGCACGGTATTTGCTGATTTTTGGTATTTCCTACTTACCGTGGGTCCTATTTTGGTTTTGTGAATTGCTGGATGACCTTGGGCAAACTGTAGTTCTGATATCCTCCACTCGCAGCTGCTGGATGACCTTTTGCAAGCCATATTTCTGTCAGATCTGTTCTCTCAAGGGCAGTCCTTAAAAGAGCTCTCTCAGCCCTGCCTACCTCACAGGGTGTCTGTTGTGGGGAGAGGAAGGGGAAGAAGCTTGTAAGCCGCTCTGAGACTTCTAGTGAAAAGGCGGGGTATAAATCCAATCCCTTCTTCTTCTACTTCTGCGTCTCCTCCTCACATTTCATATGTGCTTTGGTCACAGGCTGTTGAATTCCTCTCCAAAGCCTTGGATAGTCCAGACATCAAAGCTGTGGATGAAGCCGTGATCCTTTTGCAGGAGATTGGTAAGTTCCTGGAGGCTGAAGGGGGTGGGGCGCCCTTTCCCATCTCAAAGGCCTGTTCCCCCTTTTGAGAACCGGAGACAAGCCAATGTTGGATCAGGCCAGTGGTCCATCCAGTCCGGCAGTCTGTGTCACACAGTGGCCAAAAATACCAGGTGCCATCAGGAGGTCCAGCAGTGCGGCCAGGACACTAGAAGCCCTCCCACTGCTGCCCCCACACACACACACCAAGAATACAGAGCATTACTGGCCCCAGACTGAGAGTTCATAT
>NW_015168157.1:0-4460 GCF_001447785.1 Gekko japonicus | reverse complement strand
CGAAGCCCCCCCACGGCGGCCCCCCCCCCCCAACACCAAGAATACAGAGCATTACTGGCCCCAGACTGAGAGTTCATATAAGAATACAAGAGAAGCCAATGTTGGATCAGGCTAGTGGTCCATCCAGTTCAACAGTCTGTGTCACACAGTGGCCAAAAATACCAGGTGCCACCAGGAGGTCCAGCAGTGGGGCCCGGACACTAGAAGCCCTCCCACTGTTGCCTCCCCCCCCCCAAGCACCAAGATTATAGAGAATATAAGGACATAAGAGAAGCTAATGTTGGATCAGGCCAGTGGCCCATCCGGTCTGACACTCTGTGTCACACAGTGGCCAAAACCCCGGTGCCATCTGGACGCCCACCTGTGGGGCTAGAACTCCAGAAGGCCCTGCTGCCAGTGCGGAGGTGGCTTCCCTTCTCGCTGACCCTCCGCTGTAGGTTTCAGTAGGCCCTGCCTTGGCTGACATTGAGGCCTTTTCAGGTGTGCTGGACCACCGGGAGGGCCTGACCACGCTGGGCAAGCGCCTGGCTCAGATCTCCACCGACCCACGCCTGGCCAAGGCCATCGTGCTGGCCTCCATCTACCGCTGCATCCACCCACTCCTGGTCATCGTCTCCTGCCTCACACGGGACCCTTTCAGCAGCAGCATGCAGAACCGCACGGAGGTGGACAAGGTGAGAGGGGCAGGGAGGAGGCCGCGGCAAGGGCGGGGCAGGGCTCAAGCGAGGAAGGGTCCGCCGTCCACCTGACCCTCACTGGGCCTTCCTCTTTCCTAGGCCAAAGCCGTCCTGAGCCAGGAGAGCGGCAGCGACCACCTGGCGTTTGTCCGGGCCGTGGCGGGCTGGGAGGAAGTTCTGCGCCGCAGGGACAGCCGGGCGCGTGACAACTACTTGCAGGACTACCTGCTGTACGCGCCCAGCCTGCGCTTCATCAACGGTGAGAGTCGCTAGAGGGACGACAGTGTATGCCACAGTTGTATAGACAGAAACAATGCCACCGTAAGAATTCGCGCCAAAGGTTTTGTGAAATACATCTAATCCACATAAAGGGCTGATGTGGCTTAGAGGTTAAGACGCTGATTTGCAGACCGGAAGGCCTGTAGTTTGGCAGTTCGAGACCCTATTGCAGCGCGACGGAGTGAGCTCCCATCTCTGGCCCCAGCTCCTGCCAACCTAGCAGTTCGAAAGCAAGAAATTGCAAGTAGATGAATACCACTTCGGTGGGAGGGTAACAGCGTTCCGTGCCCCTTGGCGTTTAGTCATGCTGGCCACGTGACCACAAAGAAGTCTTTGGGCAGCGCTGGCTCTTCGGCTTGGAAACGGAGATGAGCACCGCCCCCTAGAGTCAGATTCGACTTGGTTTCGAGCAAGGGAAACGTTTACCTTTAAGTCACGTAAACCATTATACTATTATTTCCTACCAATTAATAAAGCCATTGAACAATCAAATATCCATTTCCACAAGCATTGAAGTGTAATACACTCCATACAAGGTGGGTATAAATGTGAAAAATCATCAAACTCATCAACTAATCAAAACGCAGTATAAAAAGGGTTTATCAGATCACACGAGGATCCTGGGTATACACTCTCTCCTTTCAAATATCTTCTTCAGTTGATACTAACAGCAATAGGCTACAATTCGTAAGTAATATACTCTGCAAACTTCTTTAATCCCATGATAGATGGCAACTAGCCGCAAATACCTCTTCAGTCGGTTTATATTATTTTTAAATCTGGACACCATTACACAACTTCAGGGTGAAATTAATCAGAACATGACGGTGATGGCAGTTATATCTTCTACCGTGGCAAAGGCAGGGGTGGACCATTACGGGACCCTTTCTTTTTCCCGCTCACCAGCATGATGCTCCCTTCCGCTTCCGCCTCCACAGGTCTCGTCAAGCAGTTCTCAGAAAATCTCTACGAGGCTTACCTGGTGCCGACCCCCTCGGACTGCCTCCTGCCCTCGTCCGCGTGCAACCAGTACAGCGAGGAAGAGGAGCTGGTGAAGGGCGTTCTCATGGCTGGGCTGTACCCCAACCTCATCCAGGTGAGACCCCACCCTTTCCCTCCCTGCTTGGCCGCGGAGTCTCTGGCTCTGGGGGGAAGGGGTGGCCGAGCCAGAAGGACCCTCGTGCTCCCTCCCAGTTTTGTATCGAGAGTCCTGCACCTCACCCGTTGCAACCTGGAATGAAGGAGGGGTAGTTGTCGAAGGCTTTCACGACCAGAGTTCATTAGCTGTTGTGGATTTCCCGGGTTGTCTGGCCGTGGTCTTGGCATTGTAGGGCCTGACGTTTCGCCAGCAGCTGTGACTGGCATCCTCAGCAGTATAACACCAAAAGAAGGAGCACTCTCTGTGTCAAGGTGAGAAGAAGAAAAGAAAACCCTCCTCAGGAAACAATCCAGATGCAAAAGAACCTCCTTAGGAAACAGACAGTCCATATACAAAAGAACCTCCTCAGGATAGCTCCTCTATTAGCATGTTCCACAGCCTGGGGAACTCCTATATGATAATGACTCAGCCCTACCGCACCTTCCTGAGTAGATATAAATTACCTGCATACCATTTTTCTTCTCACCTTGACACAGAGAGTACTCCATCTTTCTGTGTTATACCTCTGAGGATGCCAGTCACAGCTACTGGCGAAATGTCAGGTCCTACAATGCCATGACCATGGCCAGACAACCCAGAAAATCTACAACAGCTAATGAGGGGTAGGTTGCGCAGGCGGAGTGGGCCACTCTGTCCTTCCTGGGTCTTGGGCCAGAACCATATAGAAGCGCTGGGGGGTGAGGGGGACGTACCCCACTCCAAATGCCTTGTCGAGCACCTCCCTTGTCTTCTGGGTCTTTGTCATGACTCCCTTTAAAAAAAAAATTAAACTTTATTGTAGATAATTACATATACAACAATATTCAATACAAATTCAAAACATGTAAAAGCAAATGACTAGTACAAATAACAGTATAATGATAACATACTGTGAAAAGTAAATGTATTAACAATCAATGTATAACGTGTATCAGTAAATTAAATTTAATGTATTCCAAAGGGAGGAATATTCAGTATGGTTAAACAAGTATTCCAGGAAAAGAAACCATGTTATGTTTTTTTTAAGAGTTTTATTTAAAATTTTCACATCATCACTGATACATATATCAGTTACATTAACTTGATTACAATACTGTGATTACAATGCTTGTTTTCTAACCAGGTATATAATCTATACCATCTATCTCTAAAAAAATCTTCGTCTTTTCCTTGAAAAGTTAATGATAATTTATCCATCTCCGCTATATCCAAAAACCTATGAATTAGTTCTTCCTTTGAAGGTATTTTCTCTAATTTCCAATATTTGGCAAACACAATACAAGCCGAAGTTAACATATACATTATAACATATTGATCTCTTCTTTTTTTTACATTCATCTGGTAACATATTTAACAAGAAAATTTCTGGTATATATGGTAAATCTATATCCATGATTTCTTTTATTAATTTATGTACTCTACACCAATAATTTTGTGTTATATTACATCTCCACGAAAAGAAACCATGTTGAAGTAAAACCTGAGTGCAAAGAATCGTTTTGTCTAGATAAGACAGAGTCAGAAATTTCGTCCATTAGACAAAATTCACACACTTTGAACAGCCATTCATTTAACAGTTAAATTTGTGGAGTGCTTCCAAGGTTGGGCTATTACAATCCTGGCAGCTGCACAAAGGAGGGGAATTAAATCTTTACGAAGTGTGAGTGGAGGGGTGAGTCTCCGTGTGTCTAACAGTAAGGCGTCTATAGTAAAAGGTATATGGATAGATGTGATATCATAAATTTGTTGAACAACCATGAGCCGAAATGCTTGGAACCTCCCTTCCCGGGACTGCCTCCGTGGGGCAGGGGTCCGAGAGGAGGAGCCGCAGGAAAGGATGTTGCTCTCTTCAGACTTTGGGGGGGGTTGTGTGCTGAGCCTGGGAAGCCCCTTTGGTCTGGGCTGCATGCACTTCCTGGTTCCACTCCAGCACAGGACGTAGTAGCTATCCCTGATCTCAGTGTGCCGAATGTCTTGGGAGGAGAAATTTAAGCACATGATTTTCAGTGGGCAGACACAAAGCAGGACTGCGAAAAAGGCGGCGTTCTCCAGCTTTTGTAGGTCTTAGACTTCTTGTTGTTGTTCAGTCGCACAGTCGAGTCCGACTCTTCGCGACCCCATGGACCAGATCACGCCAGGCCCTCCTGTCTTCCGCCATCCTCTGAAGTTTGCTCAACTTCATGTTCGTTGCATCTGTGACACTGTCTAACCATCTCATCCTTTGCCATCCCCGTCTTCTTTGACCTTCAATCTTTCCCAGTCTGAGAGGAGGTGTGTGTGCAAAAAAAAAAAAAAATTGGCCCAATTCTGATTTGACCAAATTGGGCAGAAACAACGTCTGCCAGCAGAAAGACTCCCGCATGTCC
>NW_015168156.1:126413-133368 GCF_001447785.1 Gekko japonicus | reverse complement strand
TGTATGGACATGTAATTGGTATTAATGTGCAATTGTCATGTGTCTTTAAAGAAAGTGTGCATGATTAGGCACACATCCAATTTCTAAGCACTATATGAATTCAACTCCTCCACTCCCACTTCATATGAGTGTTTGAAGTGTGTGTGTGTATTGCATTCTTTACTTAAATTGGCCTTGATTTTAAAGTAATCCATATGTTCCTTCATTGAATTATCTGCTAATTTTTATTGTTATGCAGTTCCCAGAATGTGAACATCCTTGTGTTCTTGGCATTCTAATGATGTCAGTTTCCTCTGTCATGCTTATAATTGCCTTGCTTTCAAGCTACTGATCAGCGTGCACTTTTTTTGAATTCACACAGTTCTCTTTGCAGGGCTTCTCAGTTTACTGTTCATATTCACAAACACAGAAAGCATAGCTGCTGTAGTCTGGTATATATTTAGTGTGCATGTTTAAAATTATTGATTAAGCTGTAAAGCAATTGGACCTCATAAACCGGACAGTTATCACAAGGTAATTGACTCTCAGTCAGACATGTTCTATTTCCCTAGGCTCAAATAAGAAGGGGAATTGTGAGGTTATTGATAGTGCAGCATGGCAGATCTTTCTGTAAGCCCATAGTGTGATGACTGTGATCACAGTACCTCCATCACAAGGGGCTGAAAGTCTCAAGCCACTTATAGTGAATAAATCTTACTGAAATTGACAGGACAGAGGTGTTTGGGGTTAGTAGAAAGGCAAACCAGGGACTTCATGTATCTTCTGTCTTGAGTGCAGTTACATTTCCCTTGAGAAGCCAGGTTTGCAGACTGGGAGTGCTACTCGACACATCAGTCACCCTAGAAAACCTGATGGCTGCAGTGGTCTAAGCTGCTTTTGCCAGCTTTGGCCGGTGCATTAGCTGTGCCCATTCCTGGGTCAGTCAGATCTAGCCACAGTGATCCATGCCTTAGTTACATCTAAACTGCACCATTGCAATGCACTCTACTTGGGACTCCCCTTGAAGAGTGTATGGAAGCTGCAGCTAGTGCAGAACACTTCAGCTGGACTGCTGCTTAGGGCCAGCTATTAGGAACATACAGCCATTACACTTGGCTACCAATCCACTCCTGAGCCCAATTAAAAGTGTTGGTTTTGACCTTTAAAGCTCCACAAGTCATAGTAACCAGGGTGTCTGAAGGAGACTCCCTCACTTTTGATCTTTAGGAGGCAGGTGAAGATGATTTTATTTATGACAGCAGTTGATCAAAGAGGTCCTGAAATGCGATTTTAAACTTTGGTTTTACGTATTTTTATGTACTCTATTTTGTGTATTTATTTATAATGTAAGCAACTTTGAGCTCCCTAAGGGAAAAAAGGCAGATAATAAACACGCAAACAAACAAACAGGACTACTCAGAAAAAGTGGCTGTAGAACTACAGCTACATACTTTTCATTTAGATTTAGCATGTGTATTCTTGATACTAAGTTATTAACAGTGAAATGTGATATCTGCTTTAAGTTCTCACAGTGGAAACTGTGCTTGATCCTAGACTTTGGGGGAGGGCTCCTTTTGATTTTTTTAGTTTCCATTGCTTAAGCTGAAATCCTATCCATGCTGATGTATAAGTCCTACAGAACTCAGTAAGGCTTACATATGCATAGGACAGAGTTGCCAAATGCATAAGGATTAAAAGAAGTGTGAGCATCTGAGCCAGATTAAGTCATTTAGTTGTATAGATATTATTGAACACTTCAAATTTGTTAGGTAAAGGTAAATTGACAGAATACACCTCAGTAAGTTGACAGAATGCACTGCAGATAAAGAAGAGAATATCAGGAACCAAAAAATGTTTCCTGAACATACAAGGGGAAGTGTGGAACACTACAGTTGTTTATCAAAGTTTTTATCTTTCTAGGATATCTTTCATTCCCTTTTGTAACAAAACAAGCAGCTCTTTCTGAACTTGCTTCTTAGTCGCAATGGCCAGTAAGGTGCAACCATCTTCTCAAATTCAGTGTAGTATAGTGGAAGTCCTCTGCCAAGGGGCATTCAGTCTCAAGTTTGCTATTGTTGTCAGAAGAAAGCATCACCTACCTAGGGATCCTAGCCCTAGAACTTCTGACATTTCCCCACCATATATATTATATCTTGTAAGCAGTGGCTGTCCCACACTTCATGAACTAGAACAGTAATCATTTGTAATACTTTCCTTGCTAACAAAGACAGAAATATTCTGTTGTACCTCATTCACTGAATTCTGTGTGGCACAGTACTTTCAATCATAGTGATGTTTCAGTAAACAGATATATCTGCCTTGCTCTTTGAAGAAACACAGTGTCAAGCAGAATAAGGTGTAAGGTTTAGGCAGTATGTGAGAGTCAATGTGGCGTACTGGCTGGAGTACTAAACCCAGGTTCAATGATCTACTCCTTTATGAAAATCTCAACCTAATATACCTCACAGGGCTGTTCTATGGATAAAATGAGGAAGACCATATGACTTCCCTGAGTTCTTTGAAAGGAAATGTAATAGATAGAAAACAGAGGTGATTGAACCTTAATGGCAAGGATGGCCTGACAGCTGGATTTGGAAATACCCCAACATTCACTCTCCCTCTCCATGTTCCTTGCCACACACAGGCCCTTACCATATTGTCCAAACTAGTTATCAGCATTAAGTTTAAAAAAAATACTTAGACCATTGAAGGCCATTTTTCTGAATTTGGTAGCATACATTTATGCCAAGCCCTTTCAGTTATGTAGTCTCTACTACTTAGTTAACATGGTAATATGGTATAAAGGCAATCTCAGCAACTGCATTTTGTCTTGAAATGGCCCACAAGACAATGTTTAGCCTTCAATTTTATCCTATCTGATATTTCTATGATTCTTTCAGGGAGAATCCTAAAGAAATGTGAAATAATTTCCTTTAGTGGGTAGGGATGGGCATGACTCAGAAAATGTGATTTGTTGCAGTTTGTGGTGCACGCACAGACCGTCACGGAAAAAAACCTGTTTGGTAAGATTGTGATGTCATAGGAAACCCCCTCTGATTTGTTAGACACACCAAACTCACAGTGCATCTGTGAGTGGACCTCCTGATGGCACTGGTATTTCTGGCCACTGTGTGATACAGAGTGTGGGACTGGATGGGCCTTTGGCCTGATCCAACATTGGCATCTCTTATGTTCTTATGTTCATCTCTGGCTCACTCTCCTCTACCTGCCGTCAAAGTTTGGTGAGGATTAGATATATGGGTTCTGAGTTATGTCCTCCCAAAGAGGGTGCCCCCATACTTCATTGTTTCCAATGGGGGGGGGATAAGCAAAAAAATCAAGGA
Source organism: Gekko japonicus (assembly GCF_001447785.1). Lineage (NCBI taxonomy): Eukaryota > Metazoa > Chordata > Lepidosauria > Squamata > Gekkonidae > Gekko > Gekko japonicus. The sequence goes on along the minus strand of NW_015168156.1, from coordinate 130,045 downwards.
CAGAAGCCCAGCAGAATGGAAACAGAATCAAAGTCCACAAGAATCTCTCCAGTAGAAACTGAAGGTGGGGGGGCATTTTTGCCAACCGAACAGATCCAAGGCAATGTGCCCTGAGACCACCTGAGACCCAAACTCAAACCAGCATGCAACAATCTATGTAGACATGGTAGCTCCAAGTCCTGAAACATATGTAGATGCAGTGGTTCCAAGCCCTGAAAAGGAAGTAGACATGGTGGGTTGAAAGCCCTGAGAAGGGAGTAGACAGGGTGGCTTGAAACTCTGAGATGGAATTAGATGTTGTGGGTCAAAGCCCTCAGACAGAAGTAAACATGGTGGATAAAAGCCCTGTCAAGGAAGTAGACGTGGTGGCTTGTAAGCCCTGAGAAGGAAGTTGACGTAGTGGCTCCAAGGCCAGAGTCTACCCCCTGAAACCCAAACTCCAAAGCATGCAATGACGTATGTAGGCATTGTATCTCCAAGCCCTGAGTCCACCCCTCACACCCATGAGGTAGGTGTAGTGCTATGAGGTAGGTGCTGGTTGGTTCATGAGGTAGGTATTTTCTTATGAGGTAGATGTTGTTTGGGTTTGCTGTGGGACAAGACCAACCCCACACAGCAGAGGTGACCTTCTCCCCACCCAAGCACCACGGGTGCAACCCGTGGTCTGCATGCCGGATCACACAGAGAGGAGGAATGGGGGGAGGCGACACACCAGGCAACAACATTAGGAGGCCTGGATCTTGCTCCAACAGGTCTATAGCGGGGTAGCCCAGCAGGGAGAGGTTGACCTTCAGGAAGGCCTCCGTCCACCCCGGCCAGGTCTAGGCAGGAGCGGTGGGGGCTGAGAAGGTCTCCCAGGTGGGAGAACATCCGCTCTCTCTGAACACTGGTGGGAGGGCAGGAGAGGAGATTCATGGCCACACAAGAGAGGTCAGCCCGGATGATGGCCTTGTGTGACCAGTATTCAAAGGAATCAGTCGAGGCAGGCTTGGGGGTCTCAGCGAGGTACTTCCTCACCATCACCTCTGCTGAATCCTCTGCCATGGCATGCCTGGCCTCCCTGCTGCTGCTGCTCACCTCTCACCTCACCACCGATATCCAGTTGTGAGGCTTCTTCCTGGTCGGGCTCTTGGAGGCAGAGGTGCTGGTCTGCAGCTCCTCCTCCTCCCCGCAGCTTCTTCCACCTTCTGTTCTCTCTGGCCATGTCTGCTGGCCTGAAGCCTCTGCACTTCTCTGTAGAGCTCCCACTTCCACTCCATGAGCTTCATGTTACAGAAAGCAATGCTGCCTTTGGTATGTGGGTCACAGATACAGGCCAGCTTGTACTCCCATTCTTTGCTGAGAGATGCAGCCTGATGGAGATGCCCACCTGCAACCTCTCTATGCAGGCCCAGACCTATGAGAGTACAGCCATCCCCTCAGGGCCTGGCTGCAGTGTGGAAGCCAGCACCCTGTCCAGCCATCAAATCAGAGAGATGACTTGCCCCAGGCTGACTGTGTGGGCTGTGTGGGCACAAAGCATGGCAGTGGTGCTATGATAGAGCATTTGGTGGAGCAGAAAAGCACAGTGCAGGATATCATCTTCTTCTTGACTGTCCTGCACGGAGAAGAGGTGCTCAGCATCAGATCCAATGGACTGCGCTAAAAAAAATTGTGAAAATCCATGATGGTGGAGCCTCCACAGATAACCACTTCATAGACCACAGAACAGCCAAAATTACTGGCTGATCCTCTCCCAAATGGTATGTGGCCTGAAGCCACAGATCAAGAAAGCAGATCAAGCAAAGCAATCAGCTCTGCTAGCTCTGTGCCTCTCTTTCGCTTCACCAGCCAACAATGGAAAGGGAGGGAGGGAGCTCAACTCAATACACAAACCTGAGCTCATAGACCAGAATGGAAACGTTGTTATTGGGAGCCAGCAGTGCCTGTTAAGCTTTAGAAGGCTCTTATTTGTGTTTTCAAGGCTGGAGAATTCTGCCCCCACTTTTGCCTTGGAGCTTTGTAAACAGTTTAATTGATCAGCTGCAGCCAGTGTTCCCTCTAAGCTGAGTTGGTGTGAGCTAACTCACAGTTTTTTAGCCTCCAGCTCACACATTTTTTGTCTTAGCTCAGGAAGGATGGATCCAGAGCAAACTAATTTATGCAGTACCCAAATCACTCACTCATAACTTTAATCCCAGTAGCTCACAAAGTAGAATTTTTGCTCACAAGACTCCACAGCTTAGAGGGAACATTTGGTGCCAGTCTGTGTCCGCTCATGGATTACCATGGACTGCGCTAAAAAAATTGTGAAAATCCATGACGGTGGATCCTCCACAGATAACCACTTCGTAGACCACAGAACAGCCAAAATGTGTGATGAATTTAGGTCTGTGTGCTGATTTGTGCCCATGCCTATTAGAAGGTAGGTTTTCTGGTCTTACTCTAACCATCTGTTGCTCATTAGAAATAATAACAGTCTTCAGTGAGTCCAATTTTTTAATTCTTGGCATATATTTCTGCAGTACAAAAAGCATCCCATTACTTCCACTGTTTCTGTCTTTGGGTAATGATGCCTTTTAAAATGCCATATGGCAAACAAATTGTAAAGCATATTAAACTGGTTCACTGACTTTAAACTGGATCACTATTTGTTCTCTAACATGCACATTATCAAAAGGAATGGATGGCATCTGTTTGTATATGTAGGAATTAGTCAGATGAACTTGTAAGGGTCACTCATGCTTAGATATATCGAATAAATCATCATCAGCAGTTAATCTCGGGTCATGTACAACCATGTCTATCATTAAGCATGTATTATCTTCCAGTTACCTTTTTAAAATTATTTGCTGAATCAGGTTTTTGTAAGCCACCTGTAGCAGCCAGTTTGGTGTAGTGGTTAAGTGCACGGATTCTAATCTGGGAGAACCGGGTTTGATTCCCCACTCCTCCACTTGCACCTGCTGATGTGACCTTGGGCAAGCCATAGCTCTGGCACAGCTGTTCTTGAAGTGTGCTGATTTGTGCCCATGCCTATTAGAAGGTAGGTTTTCTGGTCTTACTCTAACCATCTGTTGCTCATTAGAAATAATAACAGTCTTCAGTGAGTCCAATTTTTTAATTCTTGGCATATATTTCTGCAGTACAAAAAGCATCACATTACTTCCACTCTTTCTGTCTTTGGGTAATGATGCCTTTTAAAATGCCATATGGCAAACAAATTGTAAAGCATATTAAACTGGTTCACTGACTTTAAACTGGATCACTATTTGTTCTCTAACATGCACATTATCAAAAGGAATGGATGGCATCTGTTTGTATATGTAGGAATTAGTCAGATGAACTTGTAAGGGTCACTCGTGCTTAGATATATCGAATAAATCATCATCAACAGTTAATCTCGGGTCATGTACAACCATGTCTATCATTAAGCATGTATTATCTTCCAGTTACCTTTTTAAAATTATTTGCTGAATCAGGTTTTTGTAAGCCATCTGTAGCAGCCAGTTTGGTGTAGTGGTTAAGTGCGCGGACTCTAATCTGGGAGAACCGGGTTTGATTCCCCACTCCTCCACTTGAACCTGCTGATGTGACCTTGGGCAAGCCATACCTCTGGCACAGCTGTTCTTGAAAAAAAGCAGTTTCTGTCA
>NW_015168156.1:121835-126375 GCF_001447785.1 Gekko japonicus | reverse complement strand
TCTTCTTCTTCTTCTTCTTCTTCTGCTACAGTTTGCAAGCAAAGCAGAAAATAAATATTTTCATAACTAAATATTTTAATAAATAAAGATTAAAATAAACCATCAATATATCTGACCATGGCCAGATCTATGGATACTTAAATCCAGAGAATGGATCCATGAACAGACAAGACTGGTTTTTCTACAACTTCCAGATTTGCAGAAAACTGTTTAAAAAAAAAATAAAAACAGCATCTGTAGCAAACTGTGCTAAAAAGGTCTGTAACCAGTCAGAGCTCATCCCTGCCAGTCCAGGCCATTTATGGCCCTGCTAGGGATTTCAGGGCTGTCCTGCACCCCATCTGTAGCCCCAAAGCCTCATACCAGGCCAGACCCTTTAAGGCTGAGCCCACCCCCCAGAACAGTGGGAGAATGGAGTAGACACAGCTGAATGTGGCAGGCCCTGAGCAGAAGCAATTATAATAATGACAGGGAGCTGCTCCCATCATTTTCATTGCACCATATCAAGGGTTCAGAGCATGGAATCACTCACTGTTACATCATATTATTTAAAAGGAATAGGTGGTGTATCAAATTTCCTGTTTCATAATATCAGGAACTCCAAACTAGAAACAGATAGTAAGGTAGTGGTATCCTTCGTGCCTCTGCCAAGGAGCCACTGAAAGAAACACTACAGCTGGGACTCTCTTGGGAGAATGTGTGAATGTTCCTATTTCGGGAGATAAAAGGTATCAGATGGCCTTTAGACATCCTGGGAAAGGAAACAAGTGCCTTGCACCACCTGTTCCCTGAACGTGTATCTCAGGGAGGATGGGAGACTTTTTTTACTTCATTACCTCCACAGGCTGTTTTATCAGAATGTTATATATGTATCAGAATATGTGCAAAGTTTGCCACATCCAATTCACTGCCGAAATTAACTCTCTTGTTCAGTATCCAGAGCTGTCTCTAATTCTGGGCATGTCCAAGAGTAAAAGAGCAGACAGTGAGTTCTTAATCCTTTAGTTCTAGTCTTCCTACAGGGATACAGTTGTTAGTACGCAGGGCTAAGAAGGGGGAATCTCCCTTTCATCATCATGCCTTTCTACCTTTTCTCTCATTCTCTGTCAAGTCTTCACATCTGAAGTGAAAGAACTCTTACTAGGATACCTGAAGAAAAATCTAATCAATATCGTGATCTCAGTGGAGAATAGAATACTTAAGGGTTATTTTAATACTTTAGTTGTTGCCCTAGGAATCCCTATTTCCATTTGATATGCAGAGCGTTTTTCTAACACCATCATCATCTTTAAAAAAAAAAAAAAGGTAAAGGAATTGGCCTTCAAGAAGTACCACCTGAAAACATTTCCTCATGCTGACTAAACACACAATCCTGGGTAACAGAGGCAGGGCCCACAGGCCTGGTGGACAGGGAGGGAAGCCATGCTTCTCCCACTTCCCATTCATAGGGCATGTAACATCCAGAACAGCCCTCAGTCATGGTGAGAGCACAAGTTTTTAGCTTGCACATGCCAATTTTTCTTCTTCTTTTTTAATCTGATACTTTTCTTTGCTCATGTGGCTGGTGCTGGCAGATGCTGTGGACTGTCTGTGGCTATGCTTGGCTTCTACTTCAAGGTGAAGGAGCTGTGCACACACAGTGGTGGATATAAAAGCAGCTTCCATGACTAGTCCTGCCAGTTTAGGGTTGCCAAGTCCTACCTTTGTAATAGCGGGGGGAGTCCCAGAAGTGACGCAATCACATTGGGGGCGGGGCCACAATCATCCAAGGGAAAACCATAGAGTTTTCCCTCAGATGATAGAGCATCCCCCCGCAATGTGCCCGACATGATTGTGTCACCTCCGGGTGATATGTTCACGGCGGACACATCATGCACTTTGGGGGTGGGGTGCCCACCAGCGGCCCGATCCCCGCCGGCCGGGAACGGGCCTCTCGGGCAGGGGTTTCCCTGCCCCCCGGGGGGACTTGGCAACCCTATGCCAGTTTGTCACGTTGCTCTGAAAGCTTCAACACTGACTTCATTGGGCATGGGGTTAGCTGTGTAGGAAGCACACACACAATGATATGTCTCTCATTAACATGGTAACCTAGGTTTGAGTGACTCAGCCTGGTTCAATAGTGTATTTTAGACATATATTAGTATATTTTAGACATTTGCTGCTTAAAGGTAAAGGTTTCCCTTGCTCGAAAGCTAGTCGAATCCAACTCTAGCGGATGGTGCTCACCTCTTTTTCCAAGCCGAAGAGCCAGTGCTGTTCGAAGACATTTCTGTGGCTGGCATGACTATTATGTATTATTTATTTAATTCAATTTATATCCTGCCCTCCCTGCCAGGCAGGCTCAGGGCGGCTTACAATGAAAAGTTAAAATGCATAAAACACAAATTATAGACATCATAAAAATAATATACATAACAGAATAAATTGCTAGTGGTGGTATGATATTGCATAGTAATCCTAGTAGGCCATGGTGGAATGGTCACAAAAAAGTATAGCCAGAGTTGGTAACCAGCTTATCAGACCATTAATAGAAGCTGTCGCAGGCTACTGGTGATATTATATAGGGCCTTACCACAGTTTGTTTATTAGAAGCGGCTCCTAGTCGAAGGCCTGGTGGAAGAGCTCTGTTTTGCAGGCCCTGTGGAACTTTAAGAGGTCCCATAGGGCCCTGATGTCTTCCAGGAGCTCATTCCACTAGAGAAAGCCCTGGCCCTTGTAGAGGCCAGCCTGGCATCTTAGGGTCCAGGGAGGGCCAAATGATTTTGAGACCCCGACCTCAGTACTCTCTGGGGAACATATGGGGAAAGGCAGTCCCTCAGGTAAGTAGGCCACAGATCATATAGGGCTTTAAAGGTTAAAACCAGCACCTTGAAGCAAATTCAGTATGCTATCGGTATCCAGTGCAATGCCTTCAGCACAGGCTGGATATGTTCTCGCACAGGGAGACCCATCAGCAGCCTGGCTGCAGCATTTTGCACCAGCTGCAGCTTCTGGATTTGTGACAAGGGCAGCCCCATGGAAAGAGCATTACAGTAGTCCAATCTCAAGGTGACCATTGCATGGATCACTGTTGCCATATAATTGCATTTGAGGAAGGAACTGGCTGCCTAATCAGCCGAAGATGGTAAAAGGCTGCCTTGGCAGTGGCTGCTACCTGGGCCCCCATTGTTAAGGAGGCATCCAGGAGCACTCCCAACCTCCTAACCTTCAGCGCTGACACCAGCGGCACCCCATCAAAGGCTGGTAGTGGGATCCCTACCCCTGGTCCACTCCAACTCAGACACAGGACCTCCGTCTTCGTTGGATTCAATTTCAATCGGCTCAGTCTAAGCCAACCAGCCACGGCTTGTAACGCCCAGTCCAGAGCTTCTGGGGTAGAGTCGGACTGACTACTGAACAACAGATATAACTGGGTGTCATCCACATATTGGTGACATCCCAGCCCATGCCTCCGGGCAATCTGGGCAAGGGGGTGCATATAGATGTTAAATAACATTGGGGAAAGCACCGCCCTTGGGGCACTCTGCAAATCAGTGGGTGCCTTCGGGACAGCTGATCCTCAAGCATCACCCTTTATCCCCGACCTTGGAGATAGGAGGTGAGCCATTGCAAGGCAAGCCCCTAAATCCCAGTGTCGGCGAGGTGATGGATCAGTAACTGATGGTTGACCATGTCAAATGCCACCGACAGGTGTCAGGTACTTCAATAACTCAGCATCAACAGCATGTCCTTAAACAAGTTCAGCTTCATTGATCAGAGCAAGGTGAAGTCGTCTAAGACTCTTTGAGTCAGGAACAAGGCATACAAAATGGCAATAGTAATTATAGTGGGTTCATACAACACCCCCTGACACTTAGGAGCCAATAAGCAATGAATGTGGAGCGTGGGGAACTGGACAATGGTTCAGAGGTGAGCAGGGAGGCAACAGAGGTTTCATGCCGAAGCAATGCGCGCTCAAGGCCAATGGCTAGTTAAGAGGCAGAAGCGAGGAGCAGCTGCAGAGCATTACACATTCCAGAGTCAAGAAAAAAAAACATGACGGGACTACCCAACAACAGGCCCAACAGCAACAGCACCACCAAGCCACCCCGATCCAGATGGTCTCCAGAGGTCGTCTGTGAGAGCAACCAGTGCCGTCTCCATCTAATGGCCTGGGCGAAAGCTGGACTGGAAGGGATCTAACATGGAAGTGTCATCCATAAAGCCCTGCAACTGTAAGGCCACTGCCCGATAGTTTGCTAATTTGGCCTAGGCGCACAGAACACTGTTACCTTCCCACCGAAGCAGTACCTATTTATCTATTTGCAATTTCTTGCTTTTGAATTGCTAGGTTGACAGGAGCTGGGATAAGTGTTACTAAAAAAAAATCTGGCAACCAGTCTAAAATTTTGGATGGGCCATTTTTTTTCATTGTGGAGATTTTAAAGAAAGGAGCAACACAGACAGACTATGCTGATGCAGAAATTCACATGCCTTTTCAACAGAGTCAATTTTTTCTTTCTTGTCCATAAAGAAGAAGAGGAGGAGGAGGAGGAGGAGG
>NW_015168156.1:120810-121552 GCF_001447785.1 Gekko japonicus | reverse complement strand
TCTTCTTTTCCTTCTTATTTCAAACGGAATGTCCTTCAGCTCTTTTATTTCTTTGTCCTTGATTTTCAGGGTAGTTTCATTTGTCACTTTGAGAATTTGATCTCTCACTTGTCTTCTGGAGAATCTTACCATAACTTCCCCTGGCAGATTATTCTTTCTTGTAAATTCTGAACACGACCTATAGATCATATCAATTTTGCTTTGTTATATATCCGTTTTTATATCTACCATGGGTCCTAAAGCCTCGCACATAGTCTGTTTCAGATTCTCTCCCTTCTCTTTCGGAACACCTTGAAATCTTAGAACATAGCTTGCTCTTTTCATTTGTTGCTGTAACAAATGAGACTTCTCTATCATTCTCTTTTTCTCCATCACCTGCAGTTGTTTTTTGAGATTCTTGGTGTTGGCATCCACTTCTTTCCGCTCTTGCTCAGTTTTTTCTGTTTTTTTTTAACTATCTCAATTAATTGAGTCTCCTGTGCATCGAACTTTTGGTGCAATGGCGTAACTTGTTCCAACAGAAGGCGCAGTGCTTCAGTCAGGATCTTTTGCAGCTCTGTAGATGTGTCCTGTCCAGTGTTCCCTCTAAGCTGAGTTAGTGTGAGCTAGCTCACAGTTTTTTAGCCTCCGGATCACACATTTTTTCCTTAGCTCAGGAAGGATGGCTCCAGAGCAAACTAATTCATGTAGCAGCCAAATCGCTCACTCACAACTTTAATGCCAGGAGCTCACCAAGTAGAAT
>NW_015168156.1:111416-120401 GCF_001447785.1 Gekko japonicus | reverse complement strand
GGTGTGCGATTTCTAGTTCCCATTCGGGACGCTCCGCAGTGGGACCTTTGGGGCATGGAGTAGCCCCATTTCACTGGCAGGGTCGCTGGGGGAAGGGCTCTTTAGCGCCCCATGGCTGGGAGCCCAACGCGAGTGCTCCAGGGCTGGCGCACACAGTCACGCCCCCTCCCAACCACAGGCTCTGATGGCCGTCTCCCGGAGCTGCGGGAGAAAGAGACTGCCATGGCAAACACCGAAATCCAGAAACTCACACAGACAGATTCTTTTCTTATATGCATTTCGTCAAGCAACTCCATAGAACTCTACAGCTCTACACAATAAAAGCCCACTACCAGGGAATAAATATGATCACTTTGGACTATAATTTATAATTTCCAATTTGTTAAGAATGTCATCTTCCTAATAAAATTAGTGTTCAACTCACACATTCTGGTATAGCGTGTTGCCAGAGGCACTGCCCTTACTCTTGGGTAGCCCCAAAGCAGGGGCACCCCACTTTCTAACCTGAACCAAAGTCCCCAAACTCAAGCACTTCAGCTTGAACCATAGAGTCAGGCTGCAAGTACTCTGCAAAAAGGGATTTCATATTCAGGTGACAATAAGGCAACCTCAGAACCAACTTCCAGTCTTCCCCCTCCACCTAGCAGAGATATGCTTATGGAATGACAATGGGTTCCACCAGGTGAAGTATCTACATTTCTAAAAGCTATTCAGAGGCCACCTGGCAAATAGCGCTGTCACCAGAACCTCACCCAGCCCTTTTGTGTTATCTCATGTCTATGTGTGAATTCTTTGTCCTTCCTTGCTCCATCCCTCAGGATACCAAGATAAACCAATCAAGCAGATGCTAATCAAGGACCCATCTCCCCTCTTTTGCCTGTATCTGGGAACCTATTCAAACTATGTGGCAGGACCATTAATGGTCAGAAAATCCATTCAACTAGTCCCAGTACAGTCATCCAACACCTAGCTAATCCAATCAACATACTGTCAATCTCAGCATAGTCTGACTGCCTCTCTGGAACTTCAGTGGTCACATCCAGGCCTGGCTCATCCTGCTGCCACACACCCCTGGTCCAGGTAATCTATTGTACTCACCTGAGACCAGCCCCCAGGGCCACCCATTAGTCTGCATTCTTTTCCAATGTCTATATCTGTGAGCACATGACCTCAAAGTGTGCTTCTGCCCAGATGCCAACTGGCAGTCCACCCCTAAACCCTTTTGGGTTTAGGCCATAATTTCCTTTCCATGGACCCCTGCATGTCTGGACAGGTTGTATCACCCCTCTGTAAGCTATTAATCACCTCTGCTTTCTTAGTTCTGTATTGTGTGTGTGAATGTTTGAATATTGTTTGTATGCTTGAGAATATTTAGTAAAGAAATCATTATTTTAGCCACCCAGTCTCTGTGTCTATTCCTGGGTTCTTGGAAATTCTAACTGTGGTATACACAGGTCTGATTGTATAGTTATGCCAATTGCTCATAAATATCATAATTCCCCAATCTATTATTAAAAAATAGAGCAATTTGGCTAACAAGTGAAATTTTACTTACAAAGTTTGGACTTTATATCCTATTACCTGCTGTCATCCTTTCCCCCCCTTTTCTCTTATTCACAGTCTTTTTGAATTTTTCACCATGCTCCCTTTTGTCTTCGAATTTTAGCCCTCTGTGCCTCAGTGTATAGTTGGTAATCCTGTAGAACATGCAAGGCTGTTAGGGCTCTGGAGCTTTTGGATGTTAGAAGGGCTAGTGAACATAGCATTTTTAAATCTTTTCTAAGATCTAGAGAGAGAAGAGGAATTCTCTAGCAGAGGTACCTAGGCGCCATTCTGCCTTTTTCTCATCCAGAGAATACAGTTCATCCCTTGAGTCACTTACAGCCTTTGTAGCATTGGTATGCAGGCTGGTTTAAGGGCAGCCTATCAGCTGCACTGTGCAAGATAGCCATATACCCACCGGTCCAGTGAGGAAACATTTTCAAGATACAAAGTGAATCATTCAATATTACATCAACTGGGAGTCGCTGAGATCAATGTATGATCATTACAGACTTTCATCTACAAATACCTGCATGTATATTTGCCCTGCCACTTTCTTTCGTGCTGTGAGAATAGGATCCTCTGTTCGTCTCAGTATCTGACAGCTGATTTATGACTCAGAAAATGGCCATTTGCAGTATGGGAAAGAGGAAGATAGTAGTTAATGAATATCCTTCAAGAAGGGGATAATGAGGGAATTGTAATGCAGGGTAAAAATATGGAACCTGAAATTATTTTGAAGGCTTCAGTTTTCTTTTAGCCCCAACCAAAATGTGGTTTTGGAGAAGCCACTCATAAATCCATTTTCTAGAGGAGTTTATTTCTGTATCTGTTTTGTTCCAATAATTGTTCAGTTTTCAAAAAAATCTTTCTATTATTTCTGTTTCACTTGGCAGATTTTCTATTCAGCAGCTTATATTGTTTTTCTTCTTCTGGTTTTAAGGTAGTGGTTTATTAATAAGAATGACTGGCCAGTGAATCAGAATTGTTTTAACGGTGTTTGAATAAACAGGAAATAGTAATAACTGAAACCCTGTGAATGAAATGAAATGCCTGCCATGAAAATAATACAGACTAGCTATAGAAGCTGACAGACTACATAGAGACAAAATCTATATGTATGTCATCATGTATTATTAAAATTCACAGCAGGTTGTATTAAAATGTCAATGTATTTGTCATTCAGTCAACTTTCAATTCAGTTTCACAATGACAAAGACAGAACCACTTTTTAAGAAGGCATTGGCTCCAATACAATCTGCATTCTGATCCCATTCAAGTCCTTCAGAATTGAATAGAAATTATACGGCAATGGCAGTTGGTGAATTGTGTCTATGATATCTAGCAACTTTCAGATGGTCAGTTTGTTGCTGGGTTTTTGGTTTTTGGTCTGGAAGTCAGTGTGAACATGAGAGCTTTTCTCCATTTAGCCAAAAAGTTACTGACTTTGACAGATGCATCCATGGAAATGACGGCTAAATGAGCCATTCTTTGAAGGCACTTGGTGGTTCCTGAGATTTAATAATATGTATGAGAAATGATAGCGTAAAGTGTTTGTGTTAGATTTTTACCAACATGCCTTGGAAAATTCTGATGTTTCCTGGTAATTGATGGAAAAGACAATGAAGTTTAATCATGAGCCAGTGGTATTTGGCTGGTACTCTGAGATTTATTGGGAAATTATATGTGTGCATCATGAGGCATCTTCTGAACATTTATCAGTCTGCCATGATAAATACTGACAATTCCTACTTAATGATGGAAATAAAGACAACATTTCTTCATTGGCAAAAAATACTTAGTTGGCCTAGACGTGTACTGGTAAATGTCTGAAGTTTTAACATGTCCAATTAATTTCATAAAGTGTTAAGAATTTATAGTAAATGTAAACATTCAGAATGTTTCTGAAATTTACCACAGCATATATATTGTTATATCTTTATATATATTTAGAACTATGTCTTTTATTGTGTGAATGCTAACCTAATGATATTGAGGTAGCAGATAAGAAACATTTACTAAAATACAATTAGGGTCACTGAAGGAACTGACAATATACGTATGGACAGAATCTGGCGTTGTGTTAAAGTAGAGAAATTCATTCTTTTCTTCAGCCCAGTCATAGCCAGCCAGGCTGGAACAAATAGTCACAACTACTGTATAATTCAGGACAGACAAATTCCAGGACTCAATACTAGCTTCTGGAGCAGCGACCTAAACACTGAAATATCTGAAATATAAGAGTGTAGAAAAGCTTAGTCAGAAAAGTGTGGGAACTATTTTATAATATGATTAGCACAATTTAGTCAAGTGCTTTTAAGTCCCATGAATTCCAACCAGAAAATGTAAGTATGTACTTAAAACTTTAACAACTGGGCTTTGTCATGTATAGATTAAATGAAAATAAATACAATTTGGTTGTTCTCTAAATAGTTTTATTCTATTTTTTTTTTGGTTTTTTATATGTGCATGTGTGTGAGTGTGTGTGCACCTGGAAGTCATGGTGACCTCTGGTGACTGTCCCCTACTGGGGGCCTGGAGGATATTCAGAGAAGTGGCTAATAAAGCCTGTCCCCATCTCCCACTTCTGGTATTCCAAGGAAGTCTCCCATCCAAGTACTTGCCAGAGTGAACTCTGCTTAGCTTCCAATATCTGACGAGATTGGGCTTGCCTAAAATATCCAGGTCAGGGCTAATAGTTTTATTCTTCATTGTCCCTCTCTAGGAATTCAGAAGTAGCTTACAAATTAGAATACACAAAGTGAATTGCAACTTAAATAAGACCTATAACCTTACATGCCCACATATCACTCTTGTGATAGGCCACAAAGTAATGCTAATGCTGCCTTGTGCCAGCATGGCTCTTACAGAGCTACAGCCTAAGACCAAAGAGTAGGGTTGCCAAGTCTGGGATGGAAAATACCTGGAGACTTTGGGGGTGGAGCCAGGAGAGGGCGTGGTTTGGGGAGGAGAGAGGCCTCAACATAATACAATGCCATAGAGTCCACCCGTCAAAGCATCAATTTTCTCCGGGGGAGCTAATCTCTGTTGGCTGGGGATCAGTTGTAAAAGCGGGAGATCCCCAGGCGCCACCTGGAGGCTGGCAACCCTACCAAAGAGCAAAGAGGCTCTGGCTTTAAATTTCCTGCAGAAACAGAGGGATGACTACTCAGCCCAGATTTTATTCAGATGCATAGAACACCACCCCCCGCAAGAACATTGTTTTAATACACCGTATTTTTAGATTCATATAAATCAAAATATAAATGTAAAGCTTTATTAACACAATGGTGATTCTAATAATCTAATTTCCTCCTATGTCATACTCCATGTGATAGTATTATGGTTACTGATTTCCGGTTGGTAAATTCCTGGGGATTTGGGAGTGAAGCCTGGGGAAGGCAGTGTTTAGGGAAGGAAGGGAGCCAGCTGGAATACAGTGCCATAGAGTTCACCCTCTAAAGCTGCCAGGGGAACTGATCTCTGTAGTCTGGTTGTTGTGTACCCAGTGAGACCGCGCATGTGGTCGGGCCACACACGTGGCCATGCGAAGGGCCCAAGCTTCGCTTCCAAAGACAATAGCCCAAACAGATCCTAGCGTGCACCTATCGGATGGCTAGGATCCAAGGAGGGATCTATGGGGCTAGGGGACACTGTAAATAGCCTATCACGGTTGTGGGTGTGTGTTTTGGGTGTGGTTTGCTATGTGGATATAAGCCGGCCTCGGACCAGACTAAGTATCTCAAGTGATCCTGTATATAATAAAGTATGAGCTGAAATCACTGACTCTTCATCCAGCACAGCACCGAGCACTGATCCAGTGGAAGCCGCTGCCGCATCCCGCATTGCTCCCGAGCAGCACCGCAACACACACCGCTCCCCAGGACACCGCCTTATATGATCCATCCAGTACTGGCTGCTTGCTACTGCTTAACAGCAGCCCCACACCATGAAAGTCAGTATTGTATAGTGGTTTGAGTTTTTGATGTGGAAATTCACTGCCATTCTGTCATGATAGTTCACAGGGTGAGTTTGGGCCAGTTACACATTCTCAGTCTAACTTACCTTACAGGGTTGTTGTGAGCTGCTTTGGGTCCCCATTGTGGACAAAGGTGGGGTATAAATGAAGTAAATAAATAATATAGCTGAAGATGGGGGGAAGATAAAACATTGGTTAGTGGGTGGGTAGGAAGGAGAAAAGGAAGCATGGGAAGGTGAGGATATGGAAACTGCCAGGAGGAGGAAACAGTATGGGAAATAGTATGGGTAAAGGGATGAGTAAATAATGGGAAATAGACTGGGTAAAGGGATATAAGGAAAGTGGGTTCCCTACCATGCATATGGGCCTGGCTCAGCAGCCAGTACTGTGCAGTTGGGCTGGTGTTTGATAACCATGCAAAAGTTGGAACTAAGCAGAGTTTTTAAGGGGAGAGGCTGTCAGGGGGAGGGAGGGAAGAAAGCTAAAGATGGGTCTAGTAGGCTAGCAAGGTGGAGGTAGATAAAGGTGGGGGAAAAGGATAGAAGGAAGCAGGGAAGGTGGAAATGCTATAGGGGTTTTCAGGAATGTGGGAAAGAGAATAGTAGGGGAGGGGAAATGAGATGTCTCTTGCAAATTTTTGAGGGGCCCATACTTGTATATTCTATTCTTTGTTTAAATATGCACCTAGAAAAACACATATGGAGAACTGGAAATTGTGTTTGCAGAGTTGCAAGACTATTTCCCCCCCACCCACCCCCGGAGATGCTAGTGCAATTGTATGAATATGCACACCTTACAAACTATAGGAACCATTGTGCAAATCAAGTTCAGCTCCTACTTATTTCATAGCAACAATTACAATACCATGTGGTAGCTCAGTATATTTATAGTATGTTATAGCATGGACTCAGCTGAGCTCTGAGAAGCAGCAGGAGACAGAGCTGCTAGAGGCTGAGTGTTTTTTATTTGCTTTCAGCTGCGGAGATTTAGTTGAAGGTGCTGTGTGGGAGGATAGTGTTTGGGAGTGTGTGGGTGAATTTTTTGTTGCAGAGTTGTTTGAGAAAGTCCTGGTTGTTTGAGAAAGGGTGTTGACTGTAATTGGATTGTCTGTGTATAGCTGCTGGCCATGCCCTCTGAGAGCAGGTAGAGAAAGAAGTTATTTTCTCCCTTTCTCACAATACAAGAACTCGTGGGCACTCAATGAAATTGCTGAGCAGTCGGGTTAGAATGAATAAAAGGAAGTACTTCTTCACCCAAAGAGTGATTAACACATGGCACTCACTGCCACAGGAGGTGGTGGCAGCTACAAGCATGTACGGCTTCAAGAGGGAATTGGATAAACATCTGGAGCAGAGGTCTATCAGTGGCTATTAGACACAAGGTATGGATAGGAACTCTCAGTCTGGGGCAAGTGATACTCTTGGTGCTTGGGGGGGGCAACAGTGGGAGGGCTTCTAGTGTCCTGGCCCCACTGGTGGACCTCCTGATAGCACTTGGTAATTTTGGCTGCTGTGTGACAGAGTGCTGGATGGGCCATTGGCCTGATCCAACATTGGCTTCGCTTATGTTCTTCTGTTCCTATGTTCTTTAGAGAATATGTGGGGTTTTATGTTTTCTTTAAACTTCTGCATTCCATTGGGCTTCTCAGTGTTACTTTGAATGGAAACAACATGGCTGTTCAATATTGGTCATTAGAAAAAAAATACACATGTTGCAGAGAAAGAACAAGAGAAAGACATCTAGGGTTGCAAATCTCCAGGTGGGGCTTAGAGTTGTCCTGGAATCATAGCTGGTCTCCAGACATTACAGAGATCAGTTTCCATGCAGCACATGGCAGCTTTGGAGAGCAGATTCTATGGCATTACATCACTAGAGAGCTCCTTCCCTTCTCCAGACTCTGCCCTCTCAAGGTACTGCCCAAGTCTCTAGGAATTTCCGAAGCTACGATTGGCGATTCTACAAGCACCACTACTTGGGCTTAAACAAGCTGGTACAGGCAAGGAATCATTGTCAGAAAATTCACATAGTAAGTACTAAGACCTTTTAGGAGGCATCCAGATTTAATCCTCTAATATGCAAATAGAGTTACACTAAAGACCCTTTTAAAAAATGTGAAGCAAACCTAACAAATGACGGAAAGGCTTCTCTGTGTGCCACTAATGTAGGAATCCCAAGGTTGCTTACTGGGAAAATGAAACTATTTATCACTCCCCAAGCATAAAAGAGAAGTGCACAGTTTCTGCAAACCTGCTTGGGGGTGAGCTGCAGCAAAACCACTGAGACTGTAACAAACAATATGGACTACCTGGCAAGGTCTCCAGGCAGCAGGAGGAAGGTTGCAGGCCTAACATGAATGGGAAATTATAGGTTGATTTGTCATGCTTTGCTGTTTTCATTTGTAAAAGGGACATTTTTTGTTTAGAACCAAAGTAGTTTTGTTGGAATGATCACCATTGGTGCATATGTACAAAGACCGATATACGTAATCTGTGATGAGAAGCTATTTATACGGAGTTTACCTTTTGCAAAACCAGACACAAATGACATGGATGAATCCAAAAGGGAACATTATTAGAATCACATGACCTTTTAGTTGGCCAGAACAGATGCATCTACTGTATCTGGTGCAATCAGAGTGATCATCTCTATATAATAATCCTTTTAGTGTATTGGCCATTTCCAGCTCTTGCATTGGCTGTGCAATGTGCTCCATCAGCCATTGTCCCATCAGCCGCCACTTAAGGGTACTCATGTGCCATTGGCTGGGTACTGCATCTGCTCCTCTTCCCCACCCACTCCCACTTCAGCCACTGTTCCCTGTCAGAATAACTGGCAAATGGCTCTCTCTCCTTACGAAGACAATTCTCCTGCTTGACTCCTCTGTGAGAATAACTTTTCCCTCAGTGGCTGTTGGTAGGCAACCAAGCTTGGTTCTGTCAGCAAAAAGACAAAGGAAGGAAACACAGTGACCATAATGTTATTGAGTTCAACTGTATAAATAGAGAGTTGCCTAAAAAGACCAAAACAGCCACTTTTAACTTTAAGAAATGAGGAGGTAAGGAAGCCAGAGTTTGGGGAGGGGAGAGGCCTCAGCTGAACAGAATGCCACAGAGCCCACCCTCCAAAGCAGTTATTTTCTCCATGGGAGGAAGAGATCTGTTGTCTGTAGTTCTGTTGTGATACCCAGCGATCTTCAGGCTCCACCTGGAGGTTGGCTACCCTAGGCATAGCAGTTAGCACTTCAGAGCAGGGTATGCCAGACCCAGGTTCTTGCTGTGAAAGCTGTTATTTTTAACCAGTCACAGATAGAAAGCTGAATAATGAGAGGCAAATAATGCCAGGTTGATGCTTCGCTGGTAAGGAGATGGAGTTGCCAACTCCAGGTTGGGAAATTCCTGGAGACTTGAGGGGTGGAGCCTGGAGAGGGTGAGGTTTGAGGAAGGGTGGGACCTCAGACAGGTACA
>NW_015168156.1:103251-111204 GCF_001447785.1 Gekko japonicus | reverse complement strand
TCCTCCTGGGGAACCATTGTTTCCAATATCCAGGTGAGGGTTGGAGATCACTCAAAATTACAACTGCTCTTCAGGTAGCAGAGATCAGTTCCTCTGGAGAAAATGGTGGACTCTGTGTCATGATACCCTGCTGAGGTTGCCACAGCAAATTGACACTGAGTGCCAAGGCTAGGGCACTCTCCTAGAGCCTTTTTCTAGAGCTCGTTGTATTTATTTCCACAATGGGCCTTATTCCTAGTTGGGAATAATTCTCTGGAGTAGATGTGTTGTAGCACAATGTCTATTTTAAAATCTCTTAAGTGATTATTGAGACTAACCATTTTTTCATAATTTAATAATCTGCATTGTTGGCTACATTATTCTTCATCCTATAGCAAGTCATAGGCATAACACCTTGAAAAATCAGTTAATAAATGACACTGGGTTGGATGTGCTCTCCTAAATTGAGTTTGTGAAAGCCCATGAATGGAATAAAAAACTGTGTAAGAGTGAAGGGAGGGGGCATTTTGAGCCATTTCCTCTTGCTTGTTGACATCCAGTCCCCAACTCTGCTTTTTTAGAAGGTAATGGTGGTGAAAACCTGCTTCTGTGGACTTGGTCTCTCTCTATAACATTGGACTGAATCCTGTGGGTTTTACTTGATATTGTAATTTATCCCACCTCTTACCTGGAACAAGGGTTTCATGTGGACAATTTCCCTAAACCTCAGAACAACCATGGGAGGCTGACTGATACAACTGGCCTAGTAAATGTCATGGCTCAACAGATTAGACACGGATGTGAGGTCGCTCTGGCTGCGACATCTGTCACCCCATTGATCGCCAGGGTTGATTCGGCTGATCTGGCTGGCTAGGCGGGTGTCCCCTACCTCCCTCACCGCTCCATGTGCGTCCCTCCCGAAGCTGCGCGCTCGGTGGAAGAGGACGACCATCCCAGATAGGAGTGTACCGTTCTTCGGTCAAGGGTATACGATAGCTCAACAGATTAGACACAGGGCTCCTAACTGAAGTCTAATGTGCAACCTGCCAGTTGAATGGATGATGACAAAGTACATTTGTGTCTCATGATGAGAGACACACAAATCTTAGAATTGGATCGTGGATACTTTGAAGTTACAGTTTTGTGTTTACTTATTTTTCCCCATTTCCATGTATCAATAAATATTCATTCTTCTGTATATTTTTTAAAAATTGCAAGTACTAAAACCGAGGCACCTCAAAAATTGAAATGCATTGTTATTATTTCAGCTTTTCCTTCCACAGTTATAACACCAAATTGGATGGGAAGTTCAGGAAAAACTCTTTATGGCTTCTTACTTCACAGCTCACTACACAAACTCTCCAAAAAGCAGCCTTTTCCTGCGGTAATTCACACTTTTTTAAACAATCAGAAAAGTGATTTTGCAGCCACATGGATAAAGTGTGGGTGCACGAACACATATACTCACTCTCCGTTTTAAAAACAAAAGTTACAAATTTCTTTCTGAGGAAAGAAAGAATGTATTTTTAAGAATAGTGTATTTGAGATGACAACTTTATAAATTTCAGGCTGTATTATTTGAAACAGTCAAGCAAAATAAAGGCAAATTAAGATTACTGTGAAAACACTAATAGTCTTTTAACCTGTTACGACACTTTAGGTTCTACTTTAACACACTAGAATTTATTTTAATATAAGCAGCAATGGTGATGACTGCAGATTGTTGCATCAAGATGCTTTTAGAGATGGGGAGTATGAAATGGAGGTCAAATGTCCTATTTCCCATTTTGATTATTACATAAGCTTAATACAGTAGTCGTTTCAGTATTGATAACTGGCGGATAGTGGCCTGTGCTTCATAAGTACTGAGAGTCTCATTAAAATGGGAATTTGAAGATAGCTTCACCATAGTTCCATCTGCCAGGCACACATTTCACATTTCATGTGTAAATATAGAATATTGTTAAAGCAAGTATTCATAGCATTGATTTGAATACCCTCTCATATGTTTAATGCAGCTGGTATTTCATTTGCAGGGAGGAATGAACATGTTTTTTTTGGTTTAGTTTTGGTTTCATATGCTGTCATGTGAGCTCCACGCATTTTCATTTCCCATGTTTCTAATTTGTTTCTTTATTCTATTTATGCCAACCCACACACCCCAAAAGTTGAAAAGTTCATAACTTTTAAGAACAAAAATTGTTGCAATGACACAGAAGATGGCATGAAAATAAAAATTTGTGGATATGATTTATACAAGACAGAAGCAAAATCACAACAAGCAATTTAACAGTACCCCTTTTTAATGGAGGAGGGTTTTTTGTTTGTTTGTTTGTCTGTTGGTTTAAAAAGCTGGGTATATGCTTCAGATAAAATGGGGCCTATAGAAGTAATTAACTGGATTTTTGACATCATCAGTTTAGCGTACATGAAGCATCCAGGACTGTGTACAAACATACTTTTTAAAAATATATGTGTTTCGGAAAGAACAGGTGGTTGAGACTAAACCCAGTTCTGTTCACTCTCCTGAATAGCTGATGAGAGTTTTTAGCAGATTGCAAAAGAATTAGGTGTGCAGACCCTCAACCTTAAGAGCAGGCTGAGGAGTTGCTTACTTATTCCTAGTATTTATGCCATTCTATAGAAATATGTCCAAAGTGGTTTCCAAACAGTGTGAAGAATACTTATTATTTTTTTAAAAAAATCCAGAAGTATTAAACTACAAAACTCAGGATGGGGGGGGGGGGAAGTAGAACAACACAGGCAACAATAAGTCTACCAATCATTAACTAGTGTTCCCCAACATGGCACCCACAAGCATTTCCTCGGGTGCCTGCCATGTGCTTCAGAAAAGTAAGCCAAGCTAAACATTACAAGTGACATAAGTTAGGACACAGGTGCCCAACTTGACTTTCTGCCACACCAAATCTCCCTTATAAATAAAAGCCAAATGGTGGTGGCACTTCTCTAGAACATTGCACACGCTCCAAAATCAGTTTGCTCTCTGATGTGTCATTCAGAGGGTTTCCCTATCCACTGGCTGCTTTGCCTGAGTCCTGCCTCCAACATTCTAAACATTTTGCTGTTCCTCTCCCCCCCATAGCCAGTCAGAACACAGAGGTGATTTGCATATGCAGCCTCATTGGCCTTTGCCTCAGAACACAGAGGTTGTTTGCATATGCGACTTGATTGGCTTTTGCCTGTAACATTCTAAACAGTTTGCTATTCTGAGGTAAAACGTGTCCAATCTCCAGGTGAGGGCTGGAGATCACTCAGAATTACAACTGCTTTCCAGATGGCAGAGATCAGTTCCCCTGGAGAAAATGGTGGGCTCTGTATCCTTATATACTGCTGAGGTGGCCCCCATATGACAGCCAATGTGATGTAGCAGTCAGGGTTTCAGAGCACAGGAGAGGCTGCAGGTTTGTGGGGGGTGGAAAGCTGAAGAGTGAGGGGGAAATAAAGGTAGGTTAATGATTGGCTGGGAAGGAGATAGGGTTGCCAACTCCAGGTGGGAAATTCCTGGAAATGTGAGGGATGGAGCCTGGAGAGGGTGAAGTTTCAGGAGGCGTGGGACCTCGGACAGGTACAAAGCCATAGACTCCACCCTCCAAACTAACTATTCCCTTCTAAAGAACCATTGTTGCCAATCTCCAGGTGAGGGCTGGAGATCACTCAAAATTACAACTGTTCTTTAGGTAGCAGAGATCAGTTCCTCTGGAGAAAATGGTGGACTCAGTGTCATTACTGAAAGTTAAATTATACCCTGCTGAGGTCGCCACAGGAAATTGACACTGAGTGTCCAAGGCCGGGACACCCGCCCAGAGCCTCTTTCTAGAGGTCGTTGTATTTATTTCCAGAACGGGCCTTTTTCCTAGTGATTCTTATAAAGTGAGTTCAGTCATCTTTTAAAGCACTCTGTTGGGCCCTGGAGTGCTGTTATGGGGGAGGAAAAACCTTCTGCTTTCCTACTGCACCATTTTCCCCAGCAGAAGCAGCCGGGGGGGGTCTGTTCTTTACTTTCTTTGGCTCTATGTGTCCAAGGGAAGGTGGAACCACCCCCTCCCTTTAAGTAAGTAAATCCACTCCATATAAGATCAAAGTCTAGCCAAAGAATTTGTTGCACAGAAATTTCTGCTTCTCAGACAACCTCATCTTAATATTTTGATTTAATATGTCACTTACAAGCCTGAGAGAGAATATGATTCTCAAACAGGATCTGGAAGGAACTAGGGGAAAGTGGGCACCATCACATGGACTAGTTCGTGAGTAATTGCAAAATGGACACTTCATATAATTTGTACTTCAGAAGCCATGCAACTTCATTTGCATATCTAACCTGCAGGATCCATTGTGCGTTGGTGAAATTCAAGAATTCTGGGCTGTGGTGACACTTATTGGATACTGATGCATAACGGAGTAGTCAAAAGAGCCTAATCATAAGCCATCACTTTGGGTGCTTCTTAATTGTGTTTCATATGGTGATTAAGGGGGCTTATCCGAGAACAGCAAGACCTGTTGGAGGTTTCTCATGTGTAATCGCCAGTAAGAGCACCATGACTACTGCTCTGCTTCTCATGCTTGTGCTGAAGTAGTAGGAAACATTTCTCATCATAATTTTCAGTGCCAGCCCAGAGCCTGTAACACCAGATGTTCCTGTTGCTTGCCAGACTTTCCTACTCATTGATGTCAAATTCTCTTAAGTCATATTTACAAACGTCTTTAGATTAGAGCATTTGGACTGACTAGATTCATTCATAGTTTGGCATATGGCAGTTGCATAATAGCTTCAATATGTACTCAGGTAGAGATGTGTGAAATCTCCCTGTGAAATTTTACTAGAAGCCTAGCTCGCAATTCAGACCCTATTTACCGTGTCACAACTTCTCCACTCCTTTTAAGAAGCTTTGTTTTAGCACAGTAAATATGTCACAGTACCAACTCTGTGCAATTACATACTCTGTGCATATACATTACTTTTGGTTATAGGAACTGGTCCTGAGTTATATAAGGCAAAGAGAAAAGTTTAACTCTAAAAGCCACTAAATATTCATGCACTTCTCTGTAGTACGAATTCACTGGAATTTAAGGAGCTTTACTGTGAACAGTACTGCAGCCTATGTCTTCAAAATTCTAGAGAAATTATTTCTACATAAAGGACTAAGGGTTAATATTGTCCTGATTCTCAGCAAATCTCAATGGGCTGCTATGACACCCCTGAGGAGAGAAGTGACTATGTGGGCCCCTGTTAATTTTTTTTAATAGGGCTTTCATGGGATGAAAATCCTAAAAAAGTGACTTCAACAGTTCTCATTCCTGTATCTTCCCACCAGTGTTCCCACTAAGCTGAGTTAGTGTGAGCTAGCTCACAGTTTTTTAGCCTCCAGCTCACACATTCTTGTCTTAGCTCAGGAAAGATGACTCCAGAGCAAAATAATTTATGCAGGAGCCAAATCACTCACTCACAACTTTAATGCCAGTAGCTCTCAAAGCAGAATTTCTGCTCAAAAAACTGCAAGGCTTCAAGGGTGCATTGCTTCCCAGCACATAGTTCTGATATAATATCAAAAAAAAAGGATCTGATATGTGCACAAACATACATAAAGTAAGATCAGGGGGGCATACATCCCACAATGGAGAAAATGATAAATTCTACAAGGGAGCTGAATATTTATCTGTTTTCATTTTTTATCATAAATTGTCCTTTTTCAGTGAGTGAGAAATGTTGATTAAAAAAATTAGAAAATGTTTGGAGGGTGCGGTGTTGTTCTCTAGAAAAGCTTTTCAGCTTGTGATAAGTAAAGCCTCCAGGTGAATTCTAAAAGGTCATGTCTGAGAAAAGCTTCCTGGTTTCAGCTAAAGTAAGGCATCAATTCTGGGATGGGAAATTCCTGGAGATCTGGGAGGGGTAGATTTCGGGGAGGATAGCCTTTGGGGAAAGGAAGGACCTCAGCAACCGTAGCTGAAAGACTTGTGTAGAACTAGAAGAACAACTGTAGAACTTCTCCTAAGGACACGTTAGCAAAAACACAGATAGATTCCTGTGTTTGAGCTAGGGTTGCCAGATTCATTGGAAACACTGGTGGTAGCAACCGTAGCTGAAAGACTTGTGTAGAACTAGAAGAACAACTGTAGAACTTCTCCTAAGGACACGTTAGCAAAAACACAGGTAGAATCCTGTGTTTGAGCTAGGGTTGCCATATTCATTGGAAACACTGGTGGGGGGATGAGGGGATGTTATGGGAGCTGGAAGCATTGTTGCATGATGTGCCTACATCACCCGGACGTTTTTTGGGCAAAATTCTACGATAAAATCAGTCTCAAACCATAGAGTTTTGCCCAAAAAACAGAGCATCACCCCCTGGCATCACTGACATGCCAATGTCATTTCTGGGTGATGTAGGCACATTGTGTTTATTTCCGGTGACATCACTGTTTGGGGGGGGGATTTCTTCCTGCTGGCCAACTGGCTATTGGCAGACAGGAGCCTGCAAAACCGCCCCCCCCCACAACTGGGGAATGGCAACCCTAATTGGAGCCAAACTACATGTTACTTTTTTCATGTTTTCATGTTTTTAACATGTTCCTGACCGCCACACAGCAGCTGCGGTGAACTGCTTCTTAAAAAAAATACATCAAATGGGCTAGGAATGGTGGTGTGGGGGGAGAAAGAGCCCCAGCTCCCCCGAGCATGGTTTTTTCATGAGAAGACTTTGCTGGCGGGAGTTATTTCACTGATTTTGCTGTTTCACGTGGAGTACCTGTGCAAGTGGAGCTGCAAACAAGATCCTCCCAGTGCAGTTCTCATGTGAGGCATTCTGAGCCTGTTTGGACTCTTCCATTTTTAAAGAAGCAGTTTCCCTTGGTTGTTGTGTGGCTGCTGGGAACATATTAAAACACATGAAAATACATGAAAAACTAACTTGTAGTTTAGTTCCAATTGTAGATAAAAGTGTTGTGGGGCCTGCAAAAGTACAGGTATGAATGATTAAACTGCTTCTGTTTGCCCTGCAGTCTTATAACATCTGAAGACATTTTGTGCCACATTTACTTGATACTGTCTAATAAGGAATTTGAATACAGTTTAATAATGACTAAAGAGAATTTGAACAGAATCATAGATTAAACTTTTTTCTCCTGCCTCATACTTACTACTTTTACCCAACCCCCAAATCTCTTGGAAGAAATTCTCATCTTGACTTGTGGAATTCATGGTTGCAGCCCAGTTTCTACTTCATGTATTAATGCCTACATTGAGACCATAATTCAGAGAAAGAGTACTAAATTAACTTTTAATCACTCTTGGTATCTATTGCTTCAGCAAGTTAGTATAATACATTTTTTTCAAAATTTCCAATTCAGTGTTAAAATATTCACAGTCATCATTTCATAAGATATTGCATACTTTGACAGTGTGTTCTCACGTGTCTGAACTCTTCCCCCCGGCAACACTTATTCAAATAAATTAATTTTGCAGTGCTGACTAAATGAAAATGCATTAAAATCTCCTTTATACATGTTATTTAAGAGATCAAATAATATGTTCAACTGGAAACCAATGGACAGTAAGGGAATATATTTTAATAAAATTAGTAGTAACATTTTTTGTTAGATTGAAATTCAGTGATGGTTTTGAATAGTTTAAAGAGCCTAAATAATGCATTGCATATGATTTTGTTATGAAAAGATATAATTGTTTTGGCCTAGCTGCCGTAGCAACTAAAATGATGCTTTAAAATTTTTTGGGGGTAGGAGCTTGCTGCATTACTTTAGAAGATGGGGGTATCAAGAGGAGTCTTTTGCAAGGCAGTCTTGGAGCCAGGGTTAGGGAGGGGGCTTAGCACTAATGAGTGTTGGTTGAAAGCAAGAGCCATGCTTGCAAGGTATGGGAGTGTCCATGGGAAAACAAACCAAGATCAGGACAGGGTACTTGCATTTGTATGTAATTGGAAACCATGGAAAAGACTAACTGTG